>NC_052161.1:88204243-88364453 GCF_902713615.1 Scyliorhinus canicula
GACCCCCCCCCTCCTCCCCCCGGCCTCTCTCCCTGTGCTCGCTGACCCACACTGACCCCCCCCCCTCCTCCCCCGGCCTCTCTCCCTGTGCTCGCTGACCCACACTGACCACCCCCCCCCCCGGCCCCTCTCCCTGAGCTCGCTGACCCACACTGACCCCCCCCCCCCCCTCCTCCCCCGGGCTCTCTCCCTGTGATCGCTGACCCACACTGACCCCCCCCCCGCCCCTCTCGCTGTGCTCGCTGACCCACACTGACCCCCCCCCCCCGGCCCCTCTCCCTGTGCTCGCTGACCCACACTGACCCCCCCCCCCCCCCCCCCGGCCCCTCTCCCTGTGCTCGCTGACCCACACTGACCCCCCCGCCCCCTCTCCCTGTGCTCGCTGACCCACACTGACTCCCCGTCCCCTCTCCCTGTGCTCGCTGTATCACGCTGACTCCCCGTCCCCTCTCCCTGTGCTCATTGACCCACACTGACTCCCCGTCCCCTCTCCCTGTGCTCGCTGTATCACGCTGACTCCCCGTCCCCTCTCCCTGTGCTCGCTGACACACACTGACCCCCCCCCCCCCTCCTCCCCCGGCCTCTCTCCCTGTGCTCGCCGACCCACACTGACCCCCCGCCCCCTCTCCCTGTGCTCGCTGCATCACGCTGACTCCCCGTCCCCTCTCCCTGTGCTCGCTGACCCACACTGACCCCCCGCCCCCTCTCCCTGTGCTCGCTGACACACACTGATCCCCCCCCCCCTCCTCCCCCGGCCTCTCTCCCTGTGCTCGCCGACCCACACTGACCCCGCCCCCCCCCCTCCCCCGGCCTCTCTCCCTGTGCTCGCTGACCCACACTGACTCCCCCCCCCACCCCCGGCCCATCTCCCTGTGCTCGCTGACCCACACTGATCCCCAGTCCAGCAGCGCCTCAAATTACAAATTCTTCATCGGCCATTTTAAATTCCCCCCATGGCCTCCTCCTCCAGCCCCTTACACCCCTCCCTATCTCTGTAACCTCCTCCAGCCCCTACACCCCTCCCTATCTCTGTAACCTCCTCCAGCCCCTACACCCCTCCCTATCTCTGTAATCTCCTCCAGCCCCTACACCCCTCCCTATCTCTGTAACCTCCTCCAGCCCTACACCCCTCCCTATCTCTGTAACCTCCTCCAGCCCCTACATCCCTCCCTATCTCTGTAACCTCCTCCAGCCCTACACCCCTCCCTATCTCTGTAACCTCCTCCAGCCCTACACCCCTCCCTATCTCTGTAACCTCCTCCAGCCCTACACCCCTCCCTATCTCTGAAACCTCCTCCAGCCCCTACACCCCTCCCTATCTCTGTAACCTCCTCCAGCCCTACACCCCTCCCTATCTCTGAAACCTCCTCCAGCCCCTACACCACTCCCTATCTCTGTAACCTCCCCCAGCCCCTACACCCCTCCCTATCTCTGTAACCTCCTCCAGCCCTACACCCCTCCCTATCTCTGTAACCTCCTCCAGCCCCTACACCCACCCTATCTCTGTAGCCTCCCCCAGCCCCTACACCCCTCCCTATCTCTGTAACCTCCTCCCGCCCTACACCCCTCCCTATCTCTGTAACCTCCTCCAGCCCCTACGCCCCTCCCTATCTCTGTAACCTCCTCCAGCCCCTACACCCCTCCCTATCTCTGTAACCTCCTCCAGCCCCTACACCCCTCCCTATCTCTGTAACCTCCTCCAGCCGCTACACCCCTCCTTATCCCTGTAACCTCCTCCAGCCCCTACACCCCTCCCTATCTCTGTAACCTCCTCCAGCCCCTACACCCCTCCCTATCTCTGTAACCTCCTCCAGCCCCTACACCCCTCCCTATCTCTGTAACCTCCTCCAGCCCCTACACCCCTCCCTATCTCTGTAACCTCCTCCAGCCCCTACACCCCTCCCTCTCTCTGTAACCTCCTCCATCCCCTACACCACTCCCTATCTCTGTAACCTCCTCCAACCCCTACACCCCTCCCTATCTCTGTAACTTCCTCCAGCCCCTATACCCCTCCCTTTTTCTGAAACCTCCTCCAGCCCCGACACGACTCACTATCTCTGTAACTTCCTCCAGCCCCTACACCCCTCCCTATCTCTGTAACCTCCTCCAGCCCCTACAACCCTCCCTTTCTCTGTAACCTCCTCCAGCCCCTACACCCCTCCCTATCTCTGTAACCTCCTCCAGCCCCTACACCCCTCCCTATCTCTGTAACCTCCTCCAGCCCCTACACCCTCCCTATCTCTGTAACCTCCTCCAGCCCCTACACCCACCCTATCTCTGTAACCTCCTCCAGCCCTACACCCCTCCCTATCTCTGTAACCTCCTCCAGCCCCTACAACCCTCTCTAACTTTTAATCTCCTCTAGGGGAAGGGGGTGACGGGCCCAAGCTCTGGAATTGCCTCCCTAAACCTGCCGCCTCACTGCGCCAGGGAGCTGGTTTCGATTCTGACATCGGGTGACTGTGTGGAGTTTGCACATTCTCCCCATGTCTGTGGGGGTTTCCTCCGGGTGCTCTGGTTTCCTGCCACAGTCCAAAGATGTGCGGGTTAGATGTGGATGCGGGATAGAGATGGGGTTGGTGGGGGGGGGGGGGGGGGGGGGGTAGGAATGGCCCAGGTACGTTGATCTTTCTGAGGGTTGGTGTGGACTCGATGGGCTGAATGGCGCCGTCTGCACTGTAGGGATTCTATGGATGCTAAACTCTCTCCCTCTCCTCCTTTAAGACAGTCAGCAACCCTGACCGATCAAACAGAGCTAAAGTCCTGCCCCTCATGTCCCTTGATGAGAGAGCTGTCAATTCTGTGCCTGATTTATGTATTAGTGTACCACTGGGAGATGTTTTCTACATTAAAGCCGATGTATAAAGTGTTAAATTACTCAACCGAATAAAAGGTGGATCTTATCTGTTTCCGCTTGGCTGCTGATGAAAACAAACCAGATACACAGCTCCATGCAGGCAAAGGAGCGGTCAGCCCAATGCCTGTCAACTCACGGGAAAAGATAAATAGATTGCTCATGTCCGTGGGCTGAATGTAACATTCTGGGAAATTTATGAAACAGATCTGTGGTGTTCTTTGTGTTGCTTATTCAGGATGAATTGCGTAGTGTTCCACAAACATCACCGTGTAGCTTTTACTTAAACAAAGCTATGATTTTATTTACACTACTAAACTGGGTTTCGACACTTAGTCCTCTAGAATACAGAATTGATCAATAACATATAACTACACTCACCTACTGCTAATCTCACTCACTGGTATTAACTATAATCTAACCTTCACTAGCTGTCTCCTGCATACACGCCTCCCGAAGGTTTTATATTGTTGCTTTGTGTAGTTGTATCTTCAGCACCCTCTGGTGGCTATTCATGGTACTACATTAACCCTTGTAATGTTGATAGTTATGATAATACCACATCCCTCTTCTTTGTAAAAGAAAATATTATTACAGTGGTTGTGATATTTTCTTTAACCCTGACCTTATAGACGTATTGCTGTCTAAATACCTAGTAACTATCACTATCTTATTATCATACAATACAGTATTTTGTAACAGTTACATCACTGAGATGAATGTAGGTGAATTTTACAATCACAAGTTCAGTCTCTCTGGATGTCGTTTTCTTCTGGTAGAATGTCTCAGTGGAATGTTCAAAGTGTTGGATTGCTCTGCCACATCTCGCTGTGTCTGTGCTAACCATGGATCTAGAAAGGCAATGTCCTTGAATATGTCATCACATGGTACAACTTTTTCATGTTGAGATTGAAACTTGTGTTTGACGCGCAGCAATGCTCGCCTGTTTCTCCTGAACAGCGATCCCTGTTCTGTTTGGACTAAGTAGGATCTACGTGCTACCTGTTTCAGAACCTTCGCAAGATTTTACCAGCCACCTTCTGGATTCTGAATTCTCATAAATTCACCTTCGTGAAGCTCAGCTGGAGGCTTGGTGTGTCTATTGTAGGCCTCTTGTTGCTTCTTTTTTGTGTTTGAGATTCTTTCACGTATCTTCTTATTATCAGTTTCTGGGCTGATGATCTGTGGTAAAGTGATTCATAATCTTCTCCCCATCAACATTTGAGCAGGTGAGAGACCCGTTGATAACAGTGTTACTCGGTCTGCTAACAACGCTAATGACACGTCTTGACCACCTTCACTCACTTTCGTGGAATAACTTAATTATCCCTACTCCTTTCTCTGCTTTCTGTTAGACTGAGGATAACATGGGGTAGTCATCATAGAACATAGAACAGTACAGCACAGAACAGGCCCTTCGGCCCTCGATGTTGTGCCGAGCAATGATCACCCTACTCAAACCCACGTATCCACCCTATACCCGTAACCCAACAACCCCCTCTTAACCTTACTTTTTAGGACACTACGGGCAATTTAGCATGGCCAATCCACCTAACCCGCACATCTTTGGACTGTGGGAGGAAACCGGAGCACCCGGAGGAAACCCACGCACACACGGGGAGGACGTGCAAACTCCACACAGACAGTGACCCAGCCGGGAATCGAACCTGGGACCCTGGAGCTGTGAAGCATTTATGCTAACCACCATGCTACCGTGCTGGCCAATCACATGGTTGAAATTATATTGCTCTGCAAACTGTGTCCACTCCCAACTCGAGAAACATGGACCATTGTCAGAGGTATACCATGGCATGCAAAAATCGATTTTGTTGCCTTTATCACTGATCTGGCAATCGAATCTTTCAACAACATCACCTCTGGAAAGTTGGAGTAATAGTCTATGTCTATCAAAGTGTACATGACCCTGGAAATGAAATAGATCCATTTCCACTTTGTTCCATGGATTGGCCACAATCTCCATCTGTTGTATGCTTCCTTTGCTCTGTACAGCCTGATGCATCTGACAAATTGGACATGCTTGTCCATACTGACTGATCTGTCTGTTGATTCCTGGCCAATACACCGATAGTCTGGCTCGCCTACGACACTTTTCGATGCCTTGATGACCCTCATGAATCTGCTGGAGAATCCCGAAACGTTAACTGGCAGGTATCACTATCCTATCTCCCTTTCGCAGGACACCATTAATTGTCGTCAGATCATCTCTTATGTCTGGAAAGGGTGAATTGCATCCAGCAGGCCATCCTTCTCTGAGGTATTCTTTCACTTTCTGGAGAATCAAGTCGGCTTTTATGGTCTGTAGTTTGCGATCAGATACTGGTTGTACCTCAGAAATTAAACGAGCTTGCAATTCCACTATTCGGAATAATTCAGGTTCTGATGTTTCAGCATCAGTATTTGCCCTGTTTCCTGATGTTTCAGTATCAGTATTTGCTCTGTTTCCTGATGTTTCAGCATCAGTATTTTCCCCGTTTCCTGATGTTTCAGCATCAGTATTTTCCCCGTTTCCTGATGTTTCAGCAACAGTATTTTCCCCGTTTCCTGATGGTTCAGCATCAATATTTGCCCTGTTTCCTGATGGTTCAGCATCAGTATTTGCCCCGTTTCCTGGTGTTTCAGTATCAGTATTTGCTCTGTTTCCTGATGTTTCAGCATCAGTATTTTCCCCGTTTCCTGACGTTTCAGCATCAGTATTTTCCCCGTTTCCTGATGTTTCAGCAACAGTATTTTCCCCGTTTCCTGATGGTTCAGCATCAGTATTTGCTCTGTTTCCTGATGTTTCAGCATCAGTATTTGCTCTGTTTCCTGATGTTTCAGCATCAGTATTTGCCCTGTTTCCTGATGTTTCAGCATCAATATTTGCCCCGTTTCCTGATGTTTCAGCATCAGTATTTGCCCTGTTTCCTGATGTTTCAGCATCAATATTTGCCCTGTTTCCTGATGTTTCAGTATCAGTATTTGCCCTGTTTCCTGATGTTTCAGCATCAGTATTTGCCCTGTTTCCTGATGTTTCAGTATCAGTATTTTCCCTGTTTCCTGATGTTTCAGTATCAGTATTTTCCCTGTTTCCTGATGTTTCAGTATCAGTATTTTCCTGTTTCCTGATGTTTCAGTATCAGTATTTGCCCTGTTTCCTGATGTTTCAGTATCAGTATTTGCTCTGTTTCCAGCTGTTTCAGCATCAGTATTTTCCCTGTTTCCTGATGTTTCAGCAACAGTATTTGCTCTGTTTCCTGATGTTTTAGTATCAGTATTTTCCCTGTTTCCTGATGTTTCAGTATCAGTATTTTCTCTGTTTCCTGATGTTTCAGCATCAGTATTTGCTCTGTTTCCTGATGTTTCAGCATCAGTATTTGCCCTTTTTCCTGATGTTTCAGCATCAGTATTTGCCCTGTCTCCTGATGTTTCAGCATCAGTATTTGCCCCGTTTCCTGATGTTTCAGCATCAGTATTTGCCCTGTTTCCTGATGTTTCAGCATCAGTATTTGCCCTGTTTCCTGATGTTTCAGTATCAGTATTTGCCCTGTTTCCTGATGTTTCTGCATCAGTATTTGCCCTGTTTCCTGATGTTTCAGTATCAGTATTTGCCCTGTTTCCTGATGTTTCAGCATCAGTATTTGCCCTGTTTCCTGATGTTTCAGCATCAGTATTTGCCCTGTTATCCTGATGTTTCAGTATCAGTATTTGCTCTGTTTCCTGATGTTTCAGCATCAGTATTTGCCCTGTTTCCTGATGTTTCAACATCAGTATTTGCCCTGTTTCCTGATGTTTCAGCATCAGTATTTGCTCTGTTTCCTGATGTTTTAGTATCAGTATTTTCCCTGTTTCCTGATGTTTCAGTATCAGTATTTTCCCTGTTTCCTGATGTTTCAGTATCAGTATTTGCCCTGTTTCCTGATGTTTCAGCATCAGTATTTGCTCTGTATCCTGATGTTTCAGTATCAGTATTTGCCCTGTTTCCTGATGTTACAGTATCAGTATTTGCCCTGTTTCCTGATGTTTCAGCATCAGTATTTGCCCTGTTTCCTGATGTTTCAGCATCAGTATTTGCCCTGTTTCCTGATGTTTCAGCATCAGTATTTGCTCTGTTTCCTGATGTTTCAGCATCAGTATTTGCCCTGTTTCCTGATGTTTCAGCATCAGTATTTGCCCTGTTTCCTGATGTTTCAGTATCAGTATTTGCCTGTTTCCTGATGTTTCAGTATCGGTATTTGCTCTGTTTCCAGCTGTTTCAGCATCAGTATTTGCTCTGTTTCCTGATGTTTCAGCATCAGTATTTGCCCTGTTTCCTGATGTTTCAGTATCAGTATTTTCCCTGTTTCCTGATGTTTCAGCAACAGTATTTGCTCTGTTTCCTGATGTTTTAGTATCAGTATTTTCCCTGTTTCCTGATGTTTCAGTATCAGTATTTTCTCTGTTTCCTGATGTTTCAGCATCAGTATTTGCCCTGTTTCCTGATGTTTCAGCATCAGTATTTGCTCTGTTTCCTGATGTTTCAGTATCAGTATTTTCTCTGTTTCCTGATGTTTCAGCATCAGTATTTGCCCTGTTTCCTGATGTTTCAGCATCAGTATTTGCTCTGTTTCCTGATGTTTCAGTATCAGTATTTGCCCTGTTTCCTGATGTTTCAGCATCAGTATTTTCCCCATTTCGTGATGTTTCAGCATCAGTATTGTATTTCGTCTGTTTTCCGATGTTTCAGCTCAGTATTTGCCCTGTTTCCTGATGTTTTCAGCATCAGTATTTGCTCCTGTTTCCTGATGTTTTAGTATCAGTATTTTCCCTGTTTCCTGATGTTTCAGTATCAGTATTTTCTCTGTTTCCTGATGTTTCAGCATCAGTATTTGCCCTGTTTCCTGATGTTTCAGCATCAGTATTTGCCCTGTTTCCTGATAAGAATAAGAACATAAGAACATAAGAACTAGGAGCAGGAGTAGGCCATCTGGCCCCTCGAGCCTGCTCCGCCATTCAATGAGATCATGGCTGATCTTTTGTGGACTCAGCTCCACTTTCCGGCCCGAACACCATAACCCTTAATCCTTCATTCTTCAATTCAACTATAAGAACATAAGAACTAGGAGCAGGAGTAGGCCAACTGGCCCCTCGAGCCTGCTCCGCCATTCAATTAGATCATGGCTGATCTTTTGTGGACTCAGCTCCACCTTCCGGCCCGAACACCATAACCCTTAATCCCTTTATTCTTCAAAAAACTATCTATCTTTACCTTAAAAACATGTAATGAAGGAGCCTCAACTGCTTCACTGGGCAAGGAATTCCATAGATTCACAACCCTTTGGGTGAAGAAGTTCCTCCTAAACTCAGTCCTAAATCTACTTCCCCTTATTTTGAGGCTATGCCCCCTAGTTCTGCTGTCACCCGCCAGTGGAAACAACCTGCCCGCATCTATCCTATCTATTCCCTTCATAATTTTAAATGTTTCTATAAGATCCCCCCTCATCCTTCTAAATTCCAACGAGTACAGTCCCAGTCTACTCAACCTCGCCTCATAATCCAACCCCTTCAGCTCTGGGATTAACCTAGTGAATCTCCTCTGCACACCCTCCAGCGCCAGTACGTCCTTTCTCAAGTAAGGAGACCAAAACTGATGTTTCAGTGTCAGTATTTGCTCTGTTTCCTGATGTTTCAGCATCAGTATTTGCCCTGTTTCGTGATGTTTCAGCATCAGTATTTGCTCTGTTTCCTGATGTATCAGCATCAGTATTTGCTCTGTTTCCTGATGTTTCAGTATCAGTATTTTCCCTGTTTCCTGATGTTTCAGCATCAGTATTTTCCCCATTTCGTGATGTTTCAGCATCAGTATTTGCCCTGTTTCCTGATGTTTCAGTATCAGTATTTGCCCTGTTTCCTGATGGTTCAGCATCAGTATTTGCCCTGTTTCCTGATGTTTCAGTATCAGTATTCGCTCTGTTTCCTGATGTTTCAGCATCAGTATTTGCCCTGTTTCCTGATGTTTCAGCATCAGTATTTTCCCTGTTTCCTGATGTTTCAGCATCAGTATTTTCCCCATTTCGTGATGTTTCAGCATCAGTATTTGCCCTGTTTCCTTATGTTTCAGTGTCAGTATTTGCTCTGTTTCCTGATGTTTCAGCATCAGTATTTGCCCTGTTTCCTGATGTTTCAGTATCAGTATTTGCTCTGTTTCCTGATGTTTCAGCATCAATATTTGCCCTGTTTCCTGATGTTTCAGCATCAGTATTTTCCCCATTTCCTGATGGTTCATCATCAGTATTTGCCCTGTTTCCTGATGTTTCAGCATCAGTATTTTCTCTGTTTCCTGATGTTTCAGCATCAGTATTTTCCCCATTTCCTGATGGTTCAGCATCAGTATTTGCCCCGTTTCCTGATGTTTCAGCATCAGTATTTTCCCTGTTTGCTGATGTTTCAGCATCAGTATTTTGTCTGTTTCCTGATGTTTCAGCATCAGTCGAAGCTTTGTTTTCTGATGTTTCAGGATGAATATTAGCTTTGTTGAGATCATTTACATCACCTCAGTCTTCCCAAGACGCTTCATCTGTGTGATCTGAAGTACTGGTTGATTGAATCCTTTCCACCAGCTGCTATCTTTCACAAGCATCAACACCAATCAATAAAGATTGCTCACCCTCTACCACCTCGAAGTCGATGGGTATCTCAATTTTCCCATTCTTCACAATGAGACAGCGTGACCCATTTGCGGCTAACATGTTCCCATTGTAATCTGTGAACTTACACGTGGACTGCTTTATCAGAGTGTCATGTGAGAGTACCTTTAAGAAATGGATGTTTAAGCAATGTACATTTTGGGGTTCTGAAAACGCCGCTCCATAACAATTAGGGGCTCGTCCGGGATAAAAGTCTATCTATTGTATTGGCTTTTGTGAACTTAATGACAGTGAAGGATTGTTGCTTTTCCAGTGTGGTATTTTAGTTTAAGTGGGGAGCGTGATGTGAACAATGGCCCTTTCAGAAGCTCAGAAGTTTTTGGGGGTGGAGAATGTCACACGCAGTACCTTACGGACAGAGACGAAAATGTTAGATATGGCAAAAACATTGCAGTTAACATGACCTGACAAAATGCGAAAAGATGAGGTAATTATGGCGCTGGTTAAGTATTTAAAGTTGCCTGAGATAGAGTCTGACTCATTGGAAATGACAAAAATTCAGTTTCAAATTAAACAAATGGAACATGAGAAAGAATTAAATCAGCTTGAATACGAAAGAGAGGAAAAAGAAAGAAAGAGAGAGAGAGAGAGGGAAAAAAGAAAAGGAGAGAGATGAAAGAGAAAAGAAAGAATAGCCCTAGCAGAACAAAAAGGAAAAAAAAGGGAGATACAGATCAGCGAAAAAGATAAAGAGAGGGAGTTTGAACTTCAGAAAATGGCCATGAAACATGAAAGTCAGTTAAAATTGGCAGACATAAAGGGAAACGTACAGTTGGATGATAGTGATGAGGATAGTGAGAAAGAGCGTCATAGTCGAAGGCTTGGTGGGAATCTATTTAAATATGTCCAAGCATTGCCAAAGTTTGACGAGAAGGAAGTTGAAGCCTTTTCCATTTCATTTGAGAAGGTAGCTAAACAAATGAAATGGCCACAGGACATGTGGGTATTACTGATTCAAACAAAGCTGGTAGGTAGATCTTTTGAAGTGTTTGCCTCACTACCGGAGGAGGTATCTGGAATGTATGAGGAGGTGAAAAAATCCATCTTAGGTGCATATGAACTAGTGCCTGGAGCTTACAGACAAAGGTTTAGAAATTTAAGGAAGGAACCTGGTCAAACATACATGGAGTTTGAAAGGCTCAAACAGAGTAATTTTTATAGGTGGATAAGGGCTTTGAAAATAGACCAAACGTATGAAGCTCTCAGAGAAATTATACTTTTGGAGGAGTTTAAAAATTCAATTCCTGATGGAGTGAGAACTCATGTGGAAGAACAAAGGGTTAAAACTGCGAGATTAGCAGCAGAAATGGCAGATGATTATGAATTAGTTCATAAATCAAAGCTTGGTTTCCGACATCAGTTTCAGCCGGTGAGGGATAGAAACTGGGAACATGAGAAATACTCAAGTGGTAAAAGTAAAGATGATCTGATGGGAGACAATAAAAAGAGTCTACCTCAGATTAAAAAAGAAATCCAGGAGGGTGGAAAAGAAATGAAAAGTTTCAAATGTTTTCACTGTAATAAACTAGGCTATGTAAAGTCACAGTGTTGGTGATTGAAGAAAAGCACTGGAAAGGCTAATGTGGTAAAACAGGATAAGACAGTGGGATTTGTTAGAGCGGTAAAGGAAAGCCCAAGGGAAGTGAAGGAGGTGCAAACGATTGTACAGCCTGTTCAAGAAGTAATTGTTCAGAAGGTGTCAGATGTCTTTAAAGAATTTACTTGTGTGGGTAAAGTTTACTCATGTGTATCAGGAGGAGCAGGTAAAGAAGTCACAATTTTAAGAGATACAGGGGCTAGTCAATCTTTAATGGTAAGAGATGAGGAATTATGTAGTTTGGGAAGAAAGTTGCCAGGAAAGGTGGTGATATGTGGAATTCAGGGTGAGAGTAGTAGAGTTCCATTATATAAGGTCAGATTGGAAAGTCCAGTGAAGAGTGGTGAAATTGTAATAGGAGGTAATAGATCAATTATCTAGTCCAGGAATACAGTTTATGATATAGCTGGATCGCAGGTGGGAATGATGCATACTGTGGTTGATAAGCCAGTGGAAAATCAGACAACTGAAGTGTTGAAGGACGAATACCCTGGGATTTTTCAGGATTGTGTAGTAACAAGGTCGCAAAGTCACAGGTTAAGACAAAAGGAGAAATCAAAGAGTGAAGATGAAGTTGAAGTGCAATTATCAGAAACGATTTTTGATCAGATGGTTGAAAAAGAACAGGTGGAGGATGAGGCGGATATTTTTAGCTCAGGAAAATTGGCAGAGTTACAACAGAAAGATGTAGAAATAAAACGGATATATCAGAAAGCATATACGGAAGAGGAATCTGCGAATATACCAGAGTGTTATTACCATAAAAGTGATGATTTTTACGGACTTGATGAGAAAATGGAGACCTTTACATATGCAGGTGGATGAAAAGTGGGCAGAAGTTCATCAAATAGTATTGCCGGTAGAGTATAGAAAGGAGGTGTTGCGAGTTGCACATGAGGTACCAGTGGGAGGTCATTTGGGAATCAGGAAAACTCAAGCTAAAATCCAGAAACATTTTTATTGGCCTGGACTACATAAAGATGTAGTTAAATTTTGTCAAGCATGTCACACATGTCAAGTGATAGGGAAACCTCAAGCAGTGATAAAACCAGCGCCCTTAATACCCATTCCAGTATTTGAGGAACCTTTTACAAGGGTCCTAATCGATAGTGTAGGACCGCTTCCTAAAACAAAAAGTGGGAATCAATATCTTTTGACAATAATGGATGTGTCTACCTAGTTTCCAGAGGCCATTCCAGTACGTAATATTAAAGCTAAAAGGATTGTGGAGGAGTTACTTCAATTCTTTACTAGATATGGACTACCCACAGAAATGCAATCGGATCAAGGATCAAATTTGGCTTCAAAGTTATTCAAAGAAGTTATGGATATCTTAGGAATAAAACAATTTAAATCAACTGCGTATCATCCAAAATTGCAGGGAGCATTAGAAAGGTGTTTTTGTTTTCAGTTTTGAGGGAAAGAGCTTGGGTGTGTCTGTGTTTGCAATGAGCTGGATCTGCAGTAATCTCTGCCAGGAAAGACTACCTCTGAATCATTTGGGTGATTTAAACTCATAATAGTAATGTCTTTAACCTGATGTGTTTCTGTTTAAAGGTGTTAAGTCTCTTGGAGGTTTGAAGGAACATTTTGAGGGATTATTTAGTGTTGTATTATTTTCAGAATTATCTTTGAAGTAAGGGGTGGTAAGTGATCCAATGTTTATTTAAAAAGGTTAAGTTGAATTCATGGAATAAACATTGTTTTGTGTTTAAAAACTCACGTGTCCATAATTGTAATACCACACCTGGAGACCAAGTCGTGTGCTTCAAAAGCAACAATATATTAAAGGGAGAGGTTGGTTGAACTCCATGATACATTTTGGGTTCTGAAAACGCCGCTCCCATAACAAGAGGCTTTCCGAATACTTGCTTTAAAGATCGGTACGTGATAATATTTATGTGTGCTCCTGTGTCAATCTTAAATGGGATCAATTCTCCATTCATTTCAAGTCCACTCCTTTATTATCTTGGAGAGTGCTTTTATTGATCTTTCTTCTCGATCCAGTAAATCTATCCTTGTGATAGCTTCTATCATAAAGGTATCTGAAAGTGAATATGGTGAGAAATCCTCTCTAACCGCCATGATTTGGGATTTTTTCTCAACACTCTGCACGCTTTGGATCTGTCACCCATCACTATAAGACTGTTTAAATTTGGTTACTGGGACAGTTGCTGATAAACAACACTGTGCTGTGGTTCAGTCTGCCACAATTGGAACAATGTTTCCCTCTCTCCGGACAATTTGTTTTACTGTGGGCATGTGTTATGGGCCAAGGTTTAGAGAACTCCAAAGTATATCATGGAGATCACCTGACCCACGGCCCACTCTACAGGTGTGGTACAGCAGAAATCTAAAAGTATTTTTCAAAGCAAAACAATGTTTATTTGATGAACTTTTTAAAACATGCAGTGAACATCTTAGCAACCATCAATTCAAATACAACCCCCAGAGAATACAACAGTCTAAGTAATCCTTAAACTTTCCTTTCAACATCCATAAGACAAAAAAACCTTTTTACAGAAGCACATCAGGTTTAAATTCTCTACTGAGAGCAGTTATCACTCTGAATTCACCAAACGATCTAGAGATTGTCTTTAGATGGCAAAGAGATCAAAATTACACCTTCTTTGGCTGGCTGGAGCTCCAACACTAAAATTAAACTCAAGAACAGACACACCCAAGCTTTTCCTCAAAGCGAAACTAAAAAACAGAGCCAGAGCTCAGCTCCACCCACACTCTGACATCACTGCAGCAACTTGAGCCGACAAACATTTCTTAAAGTGACATTCCCATGACATCTCCTCCCAAGAAAAACAAATAAACCAGCAACTTGAAGATGGTTTCATTTTTCACCTTTTCACTTTTCTTTAAGAAATGCACACAGTAAATATACTTTCTCCTTTAAAAAAAAAACACATGCAAACAGGTATAATAGCATAGTCCATTTTAATTCTTCTTCCTCCACCAAACCGGCTTCCCTTCATCACATTCGAGACAAAGCATCGGCTATCATGTTTTCTCGTTCTGCCACATGTAATATTTTTAAATGAAATGGCCGTAACAATAAACTCCAGTCTGGTATTGTTATTCCGGAATTGCTCCAAAAAGGTCAATAGTTTATGATCAGTATATAATTGTGTCAGACAGATTGATGGTCACATAAATTTGAAAATGTTGTAAAGCCAGCACCAAACTCAAAGTCTCCTTCTCAATTGTAGTATACTTTTTCTGGTGAGAATTCAATTTCTTCGAAAAATAACCAATAGGCCGCTCTAGCCCTTCATCGTAATCTTGTAGAAGCACCGCGCCTACGCCCACATCATCCGCATCAACAGCCACTTTGAAAGGTTTTGTGTCATTTGGGATGGCTAACACAGGAGCAGTGGTTAACACAGCCTTCAGGCCGTCAAATGCCTGTTGACACCCCGCTGTCCACTGGAATTTGTTACGCTTCTTGAGCAAGTCCGTCAGTGGAGTGACCACACTGCTAAAATTTGGTTCAAATTTCTGGTAAAATCCACTTATACCAAGAAACCGCATTATTTTCCGTCGTGTCAAGCGTATCGGAAACACCCCAATAACTTTTGTTTTCACATTCCGTAGGACCATTCTACCCTGTCCAATTGTATGGCCAAGGAAAGTGACTTGGGCTTTTCCAAATTCGTTTTTAGTTAGGTTTATCACCAAACCCGCCTCCTGAAGTCGATCGAATAACTCCTTCAGATGTTTCAAAAGTTCTTTCCATGTCTGGCTAAAAATCACCAGATCGATGATGGGTACAGCACAATTGGGTAATCCTGAAACAACTTTGTTAGTTAATCATTGTAATGTGACTGAAGCGTATTTCATGCCAAATGGCATAACTTTGAATTGGTATATACCACCTGGAGTCACAAAAGCTGAAATCTCCTTCACCCTTTCGGATAACGGTACTTGCCAGTAACCTTTGAGTAAATCCAGTTTGGAAATAAAAGTGGATTACCCCACTTTCTCAATGCAATCCTCCAAACGTAGGATAGGATAAGAGTCCATTCTTGAAACTGCATGAACCTTTCTATAATCCACAAACAACCATTGGGTACCATCCGGTTTTGGTACCATCATGATGGGTGAGCTCCATTGGCTGCAACCCACTTCAATTGTGCCATTTTTAAAGCATACTTTCAATCTCTTTGTTAATCTGGGCTAATTTTAACGGGTTAAGTCTACAAAGGGTTAATTGGAACAGCATTTCCCCCATCTACATCATGTATAGCCATTTTAGTGCTTCCCAATTTATCTTCATAAACTTGCCCATGTGATATCAATAACTCTTTCAGGTAAGTTTGTTTTTCCTCTGGAAGGTAACTCAACAATTTATCCCAATTTTTCAGAACATCCTCGTTTTCCAATTTAGTTCGAGGTATGTCAAATTCACAGTCACCTGGATTTGGTTCATCACTTTGAGTTAGAATCATTAAAACCGCCTCCTTTTGCTCTCCTTCCCTTTCAAAGTACCTTTTAAGCATATTCACATGGCACACGCAGTGAGTTTTCCTCCTATCCGGCATTCTTACCACATAATTCACCTCACTTAATTTCCTTTCAAACTGATAAGGTCCACAAAACCTTGCTTTAAAAGGTTCCCCTACCACTGGGAACAATACTAAACTTTATCTACACAGGCAAAACTACGAACTTTGGATTTCTTGACTGCTGCCCGTTTTATCACATGTTGTGCACCTTTTAAATGCTGTCTAACCAATTCACCTGCTCTATTCAATTGTTCCCTAAAATTTGACACGCAATCCAATAATGTAAGTTCCGATTGTATTTCTGTGGGTAGTCCATATCTAGTAAAGAATTTAAGTAACTCCTCCACAATCATTTTAGCTGTAATATTATGTACTGGAATGGCCTCTGGAAACCTAGTAGACACATCCATTATAGTCAAAAGATATTGATTCCCACTTTAGGAAGCGGTCCTATGCAATCAATTAGGGCCCTTGTAAAAGGTTCCTCAAATGCTGGAATGGGTACTAAGGGCGCTGGTTATATCACTACTTGAGGTTTCCCTATCACTTGAAATGTGTGACATGATTGACAAAATTTGACTACATCTGTATGTAGTCCAGGCCAATAACAATGTTTTGCGATTTTAGCTTGAGTTTTCCTTACTTCCAAATGACCTCCCACTGGTACCTCACGTGCAACTCGCAACATCTCCATTCTATACTCTACCGGCAATACCACTTGATGAACTTCTGCCCACTTTTCATCTTCCTGCATATTTAAAAGTCTCCATTTTCTCATCAAGACATCACTTTTATGGTAATAACACTCTGGTATACATTCAGATTCCCCTCCATGTATGCTTTCTGATACATCCGTTTTATTTCTACATCTTTCTGTTGTAAATCTGCCAATTTTCCTGAACTAAAAATATCCGCCTCATCCTCCACCTGTTCTTTTCCAACCATCTGACCAAAAATCGTTTCTGATAATGGCACTTCACCTTCACCTTCACACTCTGAGTTCTCCTCTTATCTTAACCTGTGACTTAGCGACCTTGTTACTACACAATCTGAAAAATTCCAAGGATATTCGTCCTTCAACACTTCAGTTGTCTGATTTTTTCACTGGCTTAACAACCACAGTAGGCATCACTCCCACCTGCGATCCAGCTATATCATTACACAAGATAAACTGTATTCCTGGACAAGATAGTTTCTCTATTACTCCTACTACCACTCTTCACTGGACTTTCCAACGTTACCTTATATAATGGAACATTACTCTTCTCACCCTGAATTCCACATATCACCACCTTTTCTGGCAATATTCCTCACAAACTATATAACTCCTCATCTCTTACCATCAAAGATTGACGAGCTCCCTTAACTCTTAATATTAGAACATAGAACATAGAACATTACAGCGCAGTATGGGCCCTTCGGCCCTCGATGTTGCGCCGACCTGTGAAACCATCTGAAGCCTATCTGACCTACACTATTCCATTTTCATCCATATGTCTATCCAGTGACCACTTAAATGCCCTTAAAGTTGGCAAGTCTACTACTGTTGCAGGCAGGGCTTTCCACACCCCTACTACTCTCTGAGTAAAGAAACTGCCTCAGACATCTGTCCTATATCTACCACCCCTCAGTTTAAAGCTATGTCCCCTCGTGTTGGTCATCACCATCCGAGGAAAGAGACTCTCACTGTCCACCCTATCTAACCCTCTGACTATCTCATATGTCTCTATTAAGTCACCTCTCAGCCTTCTCCTCTCTAACGAAAACAACCTCAAGTCCCTGAGCCTTTCCTCGTAAGACCTTCCCTCCATACTAGGCAACATACTAGTAAATCTCCTCTGAACCCTTTCCAAAGCTTCCACATCCTTCCTATAATGTGGTGACCAGAACTGCACGCAGTACTCCAGGAGCGGCCGCACCAGAGTTATGTACAGCTGCAGCATGACCTTGTGGCTCCAAAACTCAATCCCTCTACTGATAAAGGCTAGCACACCATATGCCTTCTTAACAGCCCTATTAACCTGGGTGGCAACTTTCAGGGATTTATGTATCTGGATGCCGAGGTCTCTCTGTTCATCTACACTACCAAGAATCTTGCCATTAGCCCAGTACTCTGCATTCCTGTTACTCCTTCCAAAGTGAACCACCTCACACTTTTCCGCATTAAACTCCATCTGTCACCTCTCAGCCCAGCTCTGCAGCTTATCTATGGCCCTCTGTATCCTATAACGTCCTTCAGCACTATCCACAACTCCACCGACCTTCGTGTGATCTGCAAATTTACTAACCCATCCTTCTACACCCTCTTCCAGGTCATTTATAAAAATGACAAACAGCAGTGGCCCCAAAACAGATCCTTGCGGTGCACCACTAGTAACTGAACTCCAGGATGAATATTTGCCATTAACCACCACTCTCTGTCTTCTTTCAGCTAGCCAATTACTGATCCAAACTGCTAAATCACCTTCAATCCCATACTTCCTTATTTTCTGCAATAGCCTACCGTGGGGAACCTTATCAAACACCTTACTGAAATCCATATACACCACATCAACCCCTTTACCCTCATCCACCTGTTTGGTCACCTTCTCAAAAAACTCAATAAGGTTTGTGGGGCATGACCTACCCTTCACAAAACCGTGTTGACTATCGCTAATCAACTTGTTCTTTTCAAGATGATTATAAACCCTATCTCTTATAACCTTTTCCAACATTTTACCCACAACCGAAGTAAGGCTCACAGGTCTATAATTACCAGGGTTGTCTCTACTCCCCTTCTTGAACAAGGGGACAACATTTGCTATCCTCCAGTCTTCCGGCACTATTCCTGTCGACAAAGACGACATAAAGATCAAGGACAAAGGCTCTGCAATCTCCTCCCTGGCTTCCCAGAGAATCCTAGGATAAATCCCATCTGGCCCAGAGGACTTATCTATTTTTACATTTTCCAAAATTGCTAACACCTCCTCCTTGTGAACCTCAATTCCATCTAGCCTGTTCGACTGAACCTGAGTATTCTCCTCGACAACATTGTCTTTCTCCAGTGTAAACACTGACGAAAAATATCCATTTAACGCTTCCCCTATCTCCTCTGATTCCACACACAACTTTCCACTACTATCCTTGATTGCCCCTAATCTTACTCTAGTCATTCTTTTGTTCCTGATATACCTATAGAAAGCCTTAGGGTTTTCCTTGATCCTATCCGCCAACGTCTTTTCGTGTCCTCTCCTCACTCTTCTTAACTCTCCCTTTAGGTCCTTCCTGGCTAACTTGTAACTCTCAAGTGTCCTAACTGAGCCTTCATGTCTCATCCTAACATAAGCCTTCTTCTTCCTCTTGACAAGTGCTTCAACTTCCTTAGTAAACCATGGTTCCCTTGCTCGACAACTTCCTCCCTGCCTGACAGGTACATGCTTATCAAGGACACGCAGTAGCTGTTACTTGAAAAAGCTCCACATTTCGATTGTACCCATCCCCTGCAGTTTCCTTCCCCATCCTATACATCCTAAATCTTGCCGAATAGCATCATAATTGCCTTTCCCCCAGCTATAATTCTTGCCTTGCGGTATATACCTATCCCTACCCATTGCTAAAGTAAACATATCCGAATTGTGATCACTATCACCAAAGTGCTCACCTACATCTAAATCTAACACCTGGCTGAGTTCATTACCCAGTACCAAATCCAATGTGGCCTCGCCCCTTGTTGGCCTGTCTACATACTGTGTCAGAAAACCCTCCTGTACACACTGCACAAAAACTGACCCATCTATAGTACTCGAACTATAGTATTTCCAGTCAATATTAGGAAAGTTAAAGTCCCCCATAACAACTACCCTGTTACTCTCGCTCCTGTCGAGAATCATCTTTGCAATCCTTTCCTCTACATCTCTGGAACTATTTGGAGGTCTATAGACAACTCCCAACAGGGTGACCTCTCCTCTCCTATTCCTAACCTCGGCCCATACTACCTCAGTAGACGAGTCCTCAAATGTCCTTTCTACCGCCGTAATACTTTCCTTGATTAACAATGCCACACCCCCCCCCCCCCACTCTTTTACCATCTTCTCTGTTCTTACAGAAACATCTAAATCCTGGAACCTGCAACAACCATTCCTGTCCCTGCTCTACCCATGTCTCCGAAATCGCCACAACATCGAGATCCTAGGTACCAACCTATGCTCCAAGCTCACCCACCTTATTCCGGATGCTCCTGGCGTTGAAGTAGACACACTTCAAACCAGCATCTTGCTTGCCGGTGCTCTCTTTTGAACTTTTAACCCTATCCCTGACCTCACTACTCTCAACATCCTGTACACTGGGACTACAATTTAGGTTCCCATCCCCCTGCTGAATTAGTTTGTGACTGCTTTACCTGTTCCTCCTGATACATGTGAGTAAACTTTAGCCATACAAGTAAATTCTTTAAAGACATCTGGCACCTTCTTACCAATCACCTCTTGATCAGGCTGTACAATCTTTTGCACCTCCTTCACTTCACTTGGTCTTTCCTTTACCACTTTAAGAAACCCCACTGTCTTATCCTGTTTTACCATATCAGCCTTCCCAGTGCTTTTCTTCCACCACCAACACTGTGACTTTACATGGCCTGTTTTGTTACAGCGAAAACAGTTTTTTTAATATAAATTTAGAGTACCCAATTCATTTTTCCAATTAAGGGGCAATTTAGCGTGGCCAATCGACCTGGCCTGCACATTTTTGGATTTTGGGGTGAAACCCATGCAAACATGGGGTGAATGTGCAAACTCCACACAGACAGTGACCCAGAGCTGGGATTGAACCTGGGACTTCGGCACCATGAGGCAACATGGCTAACCCACTGCGCCATCGTGCTGCCCTGTCAGTGAAAACATTTTAAACATTTCATGTATCTTCCACCCTCCAAAAATATATTTTCTCTGAGAGCGTCATACATTTGGTCTATTTTCAAAGCCCTTATCCACCTATGAAAATTACTCTGTTTGATCCTTTCAAACTCCATGTATGTTTGACCAGGTTCTTTCCTTGAATTTCTAAACCTTGTCTGTCGGCTTCAGGCACTAGTTCAGATGCACTTAAGATGGATTTTTTCACCTCCTCATACGTCCCAGATACCTCCTCCGGTAGTGATGCAAACACTTCACTAGCCCTACCTACCAGCTTTGTTTGAATCTATGATACCCACATGTCCTGTGGCCATTTCATTTGTTTAGCTACCTTCTCAATTGAAATGAAAAGGGCTTCTACCTCCTTCTCATCAAACCATGGCAATGCGTGGACATACTTAAATAGATCCCCACCAAAACTTTGACTATGACTCTCTTTCGCTTCATCCTCATCACTATCCTCCATCTGTACGTTTTTCTTTCCATCCAAAGAACAAAAGAACAAAGAACAAAGAAAAGTACAGCACAGGAACAGGCCCTTCGGCCCTCCAAGCCTGTGCCGACCATGCTGCCCGTCTAAACTAAAAACTTCTACACTTCCTGGCTCCGTATCCCTCTATTCCCATCCTATTCATGTATTTGTCAAGATGCCCCTTAAAAGTCACTATCGTCTCTGCTTCCACCACCTCCTCCGGCAGCGAGTTCCAGGCACCCACTACCCTCTGTGTAAAAACCTTGCCTCGTAAATCTCCTCTAAGCCTTGCTCCTCGCACCTTAAACCTATGCCCCCTAGTAATTGACCCCCCTACCCTGGAAAAAGCCTCTGACTATCCGCTCTGTCTATGCCCCTCATAATTTTGTAGACCTTTATCAGGTCGCCCTTAAACCTCTGTTATTCCTGTGAGTGCAAATTGAGTTCATTCAACCGCTCCTCATAGCTAATGCCCTCCATACCAGGCAACATCCTGGTAAATATCTTCTGCACCCTCTCTGAAGCCTCCACATCCTTCTGGTAATATAGCGACCAGAATTGAACACTATACTCCAAGTGTGGCCTAAGGTTCTACATAGCTGCAACATGACTTGCCAATTCTTATACACAATGCCCCGGCCAATGAAGGCAAGCATGCCTTATGCCTTCTTGACTACCTTCTCCACCTGTGTTGTCCCTTTCAGTGACCTGTGGACCTGTACACCTAGATCTCTCTGACTGTCAATGGGGGCATGCACGGTAGCATGGTGGTTAGTATAAATGCTTCACAGCTCCAGGGTCCCAGGTTTGATTCCCGGCTGGGTCACTGTCTGTGTGGAGTCTGCACGTCCTCCCCGTGTGTGCGTGGGTTTCCTCCGGGTGCTCCGGTTTCCTCCCACAGTCCAAAGATGTGCGGGTTAGGTGGATTGGCCATGCTAAATTGCCCGTAGTGTCCTAAAAAAAAAGTAAGGTTAAGGGGGGGGGGTTGTTGGGTTATGGGTATAGGGTGGATACGTGGGTTTGAGTAGGGTGATCATTGCTCGGCACAACATCGAGGGCCGAAGGGCCTGTTCTGTGCTGTACTGTTCTATGTTCTAATACTCTTGCGGGTTCTACCATTCACTGTATATTCCCTGCCTGCATTAGACCTTCCAAAATGCATTACCTTACATTTGTCCGGATTAAACTCCATCTGCATCTCTCCGCTGGCTGGGGGGTTTCTGCCACATCTGGGGGAATAGTCGGCGTGGCCAGAAAGTGGGCTGTTGGGTCGGGGTGGATGGGTACGGAGCATCATTGCCGAAACCAGCAAGGGAGGCTTGCAGCTTCGCACACCACTGACAACACACTGTGAACTTGCGCCATGGGTCGTATAGGTCCCCCCGCAGGGTACCCCACTGGGTCCCCTCAGGCATTGTGCTATTGTTCCAGGTGAAAGAATTGTGTTTTCTGGCATAAAAATTTCCTTTCATTATTTATGGACATTTCCTCTTTACGTGGGCCTCTGACGTCATGACGCTTGTGATGTAGACCATGCGCAAACGGAACTTCCTTTACTGTGCGCATTTTTTGGCACTGCGCATGCGAGGCTTCTCGCGCATTAGCAAAACACTGGTTTGCCGAATCGTGTCTCCTCGGGAACTGCGCATGTACGACTCCTTGCGCAAGATGGCTGCCAATCAAATTTGCCGTTTTCTTCTGTTGCAAGCCTACCTTCGCCCCGTGGTGAGTACAGGCGCCAATTTTACTGATTTCTGTTGTGTTCACCTCGCAGTAGTTTTCAAACTTGTCCAGGACTGTCTGGAGGTCTCTCTTGTCCTGCCCTTAGGAGTACTTGAAGGAGTTGAAGATTTCTGTTGCACTTTCACCCGCAATGGTGAGTTGAAGATCTATGAGTAGAGTGGGCCAGGTGGGAGGGGTCTTTGATTATGCTGTCCGCTTTCCCCAGGCAGCGGGAGGTGTAGATGGAGTCAATGGATGGGAGGCCTGGGATGCTCTGGGCTGTGTTCGTGACTCTCTGAATTACCTTGCGGTCCTGGGCCGAGCAGTTGCCATACCAGGCTGTGATGCAGCCCGATAGGATGCTTTCTATGGTGCATCTTTAAAAGTTGGTAAGAGTTAATGTGGACATGCTGAATTTCCTTAGTTTCCTGAGGAAGTATAGGTGCTGTTGTGCTTTCTGGGTGGTAGCATCAACGTGAGTGGACCAGGACAGATGTTTGGTGATGTGTACCCCTAGGAATTTGAAACTGCTCACCATCTCCGCCTCGGCCCCATTGATGCTGACAGGGGTGTGTACAGTACTTTGCTTCCTGAAGTCAATGATCATCTCTTCAGTTTTGCTGGCATTGAGGGAGAGATTGTTGTCGTTGATGTGTTGCGTATGCGGGGTCTGCGAGGACTGCGTTTACCATAGCAGTGAGAGAGACAGGCTTCCAACATTTGTAGAAATGCAACTCTATTTTATTAAACTATGAACTGTTAAACATACTTGAACTGTGGGTTGGCACTATGCTGGGTTGACTGGAGACCTCAGGTTAACCCGACCGGACTATCTTACTGCCACATGGTGTATGTTCGAGTTGTTGCTCACAGGCTCTGGCTGTCTCAGAGGCTGCAGCCCAAGAGAGCGGGAAAACTAGTGCCCTCTGCCTTTATAGTGGCCGTATCCTGTCTGGTGATTGGCTGCTGTGTTCTGTGTGTTAATTGGTCATTCAGTGTGTCCATCATTGTCTGACTGTGCACCATCATATACTTGTGTGTATATTATGACATCTCCCCCTTTTTTAAAAAGATGTATACATGGCAATAAATAGCGAGTATATGAATGTGCCTGACTATGTACAGAGTATGTGAGTGTATTTACATGACTAGAAACCTGACTATATACAAAAATATGAACGTATTTACATGGGAAGGTGTCTAGTGCAGATAGAGTGCATATAACAAATTATAAAGAACAATATGTACAGGCGAGTAAATGAAGAACAAGGCAACAAACCATTCAGTCTATAAATTCAGTCTCTGTGACGGGCGACCAATTCTGGTTGACCGCCTCAAGGGTGGGTGAGGGGCCACTGGAATGGGCGGAGCTGTATCGACTGCAGAGGGTGGCAACAGAAGAGGCAGACCGGTGATCTCTTGGACGGGTGTGTCCTGAGGATGCATCGGGCGAGGCAGGGTATCATGTTCAGGTGGCGAGCATGGAAGCAGCCGCAGTGCCCGCCTATTACGCCGAAGAAAAGCTATCCTGCATGCGAACTAGAAATGACCTGGGGGCCACTTGCTTGACCACCACAGCTGTGGCAGAACAGCCACCGTCAGGTAGCTGAACATGAACTTGGTCATCAGGGACGAGAGCAGGGAGATCCGTGGCTTGGGCGTCATACGCTGGCTTGCATTGGGCCCGAGTCCGGGATGTGGATAGCCGGCACCGCCGCCCATAGTGTGCGGTTGATTAGCAGCTGTGCTGGGGACAGGCCAGCGGACAAGGGAGTCGCCCTGTAGGCTAGCAGTGCAAGGTTAAATTCTGAACCCGAATCAGCCGCTTGACACAGCAGTCGTTTAACAATGTGTACCCCCTTTTCAGCTTTCCCATTTGACTGGGAGTAGTGGGACTCGAGGTGACGTGTGTGAAATTATACCGTCGGGCAAAATTCACTCCTGACTGGAAAGACACGGGCCCTTATCGGTCATGGCTGTGAGTGGAATGCCATGACGGTCAAAGGTCTTTTTGCATGCCCGGATGACCATTGCCGATGTGAGGTCATGCAGCCTAACCACCTCGGGGTCATCAGAGAAGTAATCCACAATGAGGATGTAGTCCCGGCCTTGTGCGTGGAAGAGATCAATGCCAACCTTGTTCCATGGGGACGACACCAGTTCATGTGGCTGCAAAGTCTCTTTGGGCTGAGCCGGCTGGAACCGTTGACATGTTGGGCAGTTTAAGGCAGTGTTGGCGATGTCCTGGTTGATGCCAGATTAGTACACTGTCTCACGGGTCCGCCGGCAGCACTTCTCCCCCCCAAGTGACCCTCATGGAGCTGGCCAAGGACGGGCTCCCGCATGCTTTGCGCAATGACGATCCTGTCCAATTTCAACAGAATTGCATCTACCACTGCCAGATCGTCTTTAATGTTGTAGAATTGCGGGCACTGGCCCTTTTGCTACCCCTCTGTGAGATGGCGCATGACCCGTTGGAGCAGAGGATCCTTGGCTGTTTCATGACGAATCATTCATCAGTGGCTGGAAAGTTGGATGCGTAGAACTCAACATGGACATCAATTTGGCAAACGAAGTCCGACTGCTCGCATGGCGTGGTGACGGAGCGAGAGAGTGCACCGGCCACAATGAGCTCCTTGCCCGGGGTGCAGACCAGTTCGAAATCAGAGCGTCTGAGCTTGAGGAGGATGCGCTGCAGGCGCGGCGTAATAGCATTGAGGTCCTTCTGTATGATGTGAACCAGTGGCCTGTGGTCCGTTTCGACCGGAACTTTAGGGAGTCCATACACGTAGTCATGGAATTTGACAATTCCCGTGAGGAGGCCCAGGCACTCTTTCTCGATTTGAGCAGAGTGCTGCTCAGTGGGTGTCATTGTGCGCGATGCGTATGCGACTGGGGCCCATGAGAAGGATTCGTCGCACTGAAGGAGTAGTGCCCCAATGCCAGATTGGCTCGTGCATCAGTGGAGATCTTGTCTCCTTGGCGGGGTTGAAGAAAGCCAATACCGGGGCCTTGGTGAGTTTCGCCCTGAGCTCACGCCACTCTCGCTCATGAGCGGGGAGCCACTGGAAGTCGGTGGTTTTCTTCACAAGATTGCGGAAAGTTGTGGTGTGAGATGCAGGGTTGGGGATAAACTTCCCCAGGAAGTTGGCCATCCCTAGGAAGCGGAGGACCGCCTTCTTGTCCTCCGGTGTCTTCATATCATTGATCGCCGACACCTTGTCTGCATCCGGCTGCACACCGAACTGCGAAATGTGGTCGCCGAGGAACTTTATTTCTGCTTGACCGAACGAGCATTTGGCTCTGTTGAGTCGGAGGCCATGCTCGTGGATCCTCTGGAACACGCGTTGGAGTCGCTTGATGTGTTCCTGCGGAGTAGTGGACCAGACAATGATGTAATCGACGTACACTCGCACCCCCTCGATGCCCTCCATTATTTGGTGGAACACCTCCGAGGTGGAGATGATACCAAAAGGCATCCGGTTGTAACAATACCGTTCAAATGGGGTGTTAAAGCTGCAGAGCTTCCGACTGGATGCTGTAGCAAGAAAGGTTTGAATAAAGCACGTAAGCCGATGGCAATTGTGTCCTGCTTGGCACAATTGCGAGGCACAGAGGAGGTCGTCAGGACGCTCCGAGCAGATTTAGAGGAGAGAAATAGAATGAGCAAAGTGGATGTCAGGGACATCGAAAAGGAGAATTTAGGATTAAGGCAATGACTGGCAGATAAGGATAGAGAGGTGGATGATGCCAAGAAGGCACATCAGTCTTGTCTAGCCCATCTGAGCAGCTCTCAAGTTCAGTACGAAAAGGTCTATCAAGATGTGCAGCGTGCAGTCTTGATAAGAGAAGAATCAGAGAAGCAGGTAGAGACACTGAAAAAGCAGTGTAGCGACCTGAAGGCAGCTTTAAGAGCACTCCATGCTGCCACCACTGAACAAAGGCAAAGCACCGTAGACCACGCTAAATGTAGGAAGCAGATTGCGGAGCTGCAATCTCTGCTTTCTGTGCAGAATGGCTTCCAAGAGACCTTTGGAACACAATTAGAAGAAGAGAATGCCCCAGATTGGCAGGAGTTAAGTGAGACAGCGCAGCGATATGTTCAAGGAACATGTGCGCTAGAAACGCAGCAGAAAAGGAAAGTGCCCCAACCCCCCACAGATCAGATAGCACCCGCACCAATTAACCCAGTCACCACCCAACGAAAAGCAACCGCAGACGGCGCACCCGAGATCACTTACACCACCCCCTTAACCGTGACTCAATTAAGGGACGCGTGTGAGAAAATCACCCCGTTCCTCCCCACTGCAGACCCCCACCAATTCTTCGCAAGAGTGAAGCAACAGGCGACCATGTACGGCCTGGATGAGCGAGAGCAAGTGAAGCTCACAGTTTTGAGTTTAGACTCATCAGTTGTAGCAGCCCTCCCCGACCCACAGAACGTTGGAGGAGGCACCCTCGAAGAGATGCATACAGCTATTTTGGATGTGATAGGGTACAACAAAGGAGACCCAGTCGAAGGCCTAAACAAGTGCAGGCAGAAAAGGACTGAGCACCCCACAGCATTCGCAGGAAGGCTGTGGATTCACTTCACTGCAGTTTTCGGTGATTTAGACCGCGCACATTTGACCCAAGATAACATGGTTAAATGGACCCGTACTATCATCTCCCATGCCACAGATGCAGGACAGAATGTCTACTCCAATTATGACCCCTCAGAAGAGGCCCATAATGAAAAATGGGTATTGAAAAGATTGTCCCGCGCTTGGGAGCAATCTGTCCACGGCAAGGTAACAGTAAAGAGCCCCGAAGAAGCTCAGCCTGCAGCAGATATCCAAGCAGTGGGAGAGCACCAAAACCCCGCATGGGTAAACGAGGGAACGAACAGAAGTCACAGGAATGTTTTAACTGCGGACAGTTAGGGCATTTTGCTAGGGAATGCAACGCCCCTGCAGAAATCTCAGAGAGGCCAGCAGACAGGCACTCTGAACAGGAACAAAGCGAAGACTATTCACAGTATAGGGACGCAGTCAAGACAGACCAATGTGGATGGAACGGACTGACGGTGTTCGGGCTCCCCCACTTGGGTCTGTGACACCCTCTGGGACAGATCCGGACGACCGGTAGTCACAGCGAAAATTCGGGGAAAGCCCATAGAATTACTCTGGGACACAGGAGGGTCCCGCACAACCATTAATTCCTCCACTACACCGCAGGCAAACACGTGGCCCACTACAGCCACAATAACATTCAGCGGCTTTACAGGACACTCGCAGCAGGGACACATTACAGCCCCTCTACCAATTCAGCTAGGGAACATCTCTACCAGACACCCCGTTGTTTTAGTTAATCTGCCCCACACAGCAGAACAGATACTCGGCATTGATTTTATGAATGCCCATAGCCTGTCGTTCGATCCAGTCAATCAGTGTGTCTGGCGAATGGCAAAATCTGACAGAGCACCCGCAACTCTCACAGTAGGAGAGTATGCAAATAGGATTAGCGCAGGAGGCGACTATTGTTTCGACCCGACCACGCTTAGCACGGACAAACAGGTTAGGGCAGTTTTGAACTGACACAGGACAGCATTTGCCAGTCACCGGCATGACTGCGGCAGAATGACTGGACAAGTTCAAGTTACTGGACCTGACCCGAGACCACAGAGACAGTACCAATTTACCCTAGAAGCAGATGGAGAAATTGTAAAAGGTTATAGAGAGCTTGTTAGAGCAGGTTGTACTTAGGACAGTAGCCTCGACTAATAATGCCCCTATTTGGCCAGTGAGGAAGCCCGACGGATCTTGGCGCCTGACCATTGATTATCGGGAACTCAACAAAACCCCAGCAGTAGCCCCCACATTAGCAACAAGTCCCGAGACCATGCTCAAGCAGGGACTCAACTCCAAGTATTTCACGGTATTGGACATTAGCAATGGCTTTTTGTCAATCCCATTGGCAAATGATACAAATGCACAGTTCCTCTGACGGTTTTCTGACACAAACTATGCAGCTAACCCAGTCCGTGGGTTCCATAATTTTAGAAATGACGCCCCGGTCCTGGAGGTCCTGCAGCTGCTGCTTGAGGCTCCGGCACCCGGCGGGGTGCATGAACCACAGGCGTGGCATTCGGTTTTAAAAGAATTTTGTACGTGTATGGGAGTGTACCCATACCATCGAAGACGCTGTGGTATCGTTCAATGATGTCCTTCAATTGTGTCTGGAAGTCAGCATCTGGCGAGGCTGATGCCACAGCGGGCGACATGGAGTGAACCTTTTGGACGAGATTCAGGATCTTGCACGCCTGAGCACCGAGCAGGGAAGCTTTGGTGGACCCTATAATCTCGAAGGACAGGGTTGCCTTTAAGGAGTGGTGTGACACCACAAGCTGGCATGAGCCACTGGCAGCAATGGCATTGCCTTTGTAGTCGAGAAGCTGGCAGGCGGATGGAAGGATGGTCAGCTTAACATGGATGGTGTCAAGGTCAGACTGCGAAATGAGGTTGGCTGAAGCGCCGGTGTCCAGTCTGAATCGGATGTGAGATTTGTTGACCATAAGGCTGGCACAGCACTCATCGTCCAGATCAATGCTCATCACTGGGAGGGGCTTGGCCTTTTTTGAGGAAAGCATCGTATGCTTGGTGATGATGCCCACCCGGAATGGGGATGTGAGATCCTCGGTGTCGGGGTCAGGAACCATGTCGGAGTCGGAATCTGAAACTGGTTGTTGCACGGACCGGACATTCCTGCGCTGTGGCTGGGATCGCTGTGTGTGGAGCAGTGGAGCAGATCTGCACAGGGCTGCGTAGTGGCCAAGCTTGCCACACTGGAGAACTGGAGACAGCGTCGAGATTTCGTGGGACATTGCCGCTTTAAATGGGCGGAGCCACAGTTGTTGCACGTCGTGGCGCCGACGTCAGGATGCTCCGTGTGCAACCGCGCATGCGCAGTGCGGTCGAACGATGTGCGCACCTGCGCAGTTCGGTCCTCGGCCTCGCCGTCCCCTCGGTGGTTGCGCGCATGCACAGGAGCCCAGGAAAAGCGCGCAAAATGGCTGCCCTCATCCAGACTCAGGCCCTGGAGCTGTTTCACGGCCTGCACTCGCTCCGCATCATTGGGGCCTCGCCGCGCCGTCTCTGCCACCTTAATGTGAGAGTACCGGTTAGTGGCGTGCTCATGCAGCACGTAGGTTTCGATGGCTATAGTGAGGGTGAGCTGCTTTGTTTCAAGGAGCTGCTGGTGTAGGGGGTCGGAGTGTACCCCGAAAGTGATCTGGTTGCAGATCATGGAGTCGGAGGTGGAGCCGTAATTACTGGATTGCGCGAGGATACGGAGATGGGTTAAGAAGGATTGAAAAGGTTCATCCTTACCCTGCAAACGTTGTTGAAAGATGTAGGGCGAGATACTCCACAAATGCGGAGAATCGTAAAGGCTGCCGTGGGACTGGCCGTGACCCACGGCAGCCTTCACGTCCACTTCCGGGGCTGCTTCTCCCCCCCGGGCGGGGCTAGGAGCGCGGCCCCGTGCGTCACACCGGCTGACGCTGCCGATGACGTCGGCCGTGCATGCGCAGGTTGGACAATGCCAACCCGCGCATGCGCAGTTGGCGTCTTTTCCCTCAGCCACCCCGCACAACGTGGCGGCTTGATCTTGCGGGGCGGCGGAGGGAAAAGAGTGCGTCCGTTACGGACGCATGGCCCCCTTGGCACGGCCGTGGCACTGCAGTGCCAATCGGGCCCCCAGATGCCCCAAACGGGCATCTGGCACCCGTTTCACGACGGTAGTGAGCAGGTGTGTTAGCTGCCGTGTTGAAACAGGCGTGAAGGCCCGGCCGCTCGGCCCATCGGCCTCGGAGAATCGGCGCTCGCCGTAAAAAACGGCGAGCGGTGATTCATGGCGTGGGTCGGGCATGGGGGGGGCGGAGAATAGCGGGAGGGCGTGAAAAATGTCGGGAGGCCCTCCCGCTATTCTCCCACCCGGCGTGGGGGGCGGAGAATTGCGCCCGTAGCGTTCAAAATTCTCGTTGATCTCGATGTCACAGTGGCTGTCAAAACTGAGCAGGACTGCTTTGAACTTGGACTTGCCCTCACCTTCAGCAAATGTGAGGGAGTTAAAAATGTGGATAGCGTGGTCCCCGGTCGTGGAGAGAAAGAGCTGAAACATCACGCACTGGTACCATGATGTGTTGGGTAAGCTGGGTCTGCGAGGACTGCGTTTACCATAGCAGTGGGAGAGACAGGCTTCCAACACTTGGAGAAATGCAACTCTATTTTATTAAACTATGAACTGTTAAACATACTTGAACTGTGGGTTGACACTATGCTGAGTTGACTGGAGACCTGAGGCTAACCTGACCAGACTATCTGACTACCACATGGCGTATGTTCCTGTTGTTGCTCACGGGCTCTGACTGTCTCAGAGGCTGGATCCCCACAGAACGGGAAAACTAGTGCCCTCTGGCTTTATAGTGGCAGTGTCCTGTCTGGTGATTGGTTACTGTGTTCTGTGTGTTAATTGGTCATTTAGTGTGACAGTCAATGTCTGACTGTGCAACATCATATACTTGTGTGTATATTATGACAGTCATTGCACCACTCCACTAGGTTCTCAATCTCCCTCCTGTATTCTGACTTGTCGTTATTCGAGATCCGGCCCACTATGGGTGTATCACCAGCAAACTTGTAGATGGAGTTGGAACCAAATTTTGCCATGCAGTCCTGTGTATCCAGGGAATATAGTAGGGGGCTAAGTACGCAGCCTTGTGGGGCCCTGGAATTGAGGACTATTGTGGAGGAGATGTTGTTGTTTATTCTTACAAATTGTGGTCTATGGGTCAGGAAGTCGAGGATCCAGTTGCAGAGTGAGGAGCCAAGTCCTAGATTTTGGAGCTTTGATATGAGCTTGGCTGGGATTATGGTGTTGAAGGCGGAGCTGTAGTCAATAAATAAGAGTCTGATGTAGGAGTTCTTCTTGTCAAGATGCTCTAAGGATGAGGGTAGGGCCAGGGAGATGGTGTCTGCTGTGGACCGGTTGCGACTTTATGCGAATTACAGCAGATCGAGGCATTCTGGGAGTATGGAGGTGATGCGCTTCATGACCAACCTCTCGAAGCACTTCATTACGACTGAAGTCAGGGCCACTGGACGGCAGTCATTGAGGCACGTTGCCTGGTTTTTCTTTGGCATCGGTATGATGGTGGTTTTCTTGAAACAGGTGGGGACCACGGAGTGGAGTTGGGACAGGTTAAAGATGTCCGCGAACACATCTGCCAGCTGCTCCGCGCAGGCTCTGAGTGCACGACCAGGGATCCCGTCCAGACCCGTCACCTTCCGAGGGTTCCCTATCTGACTTTGGAAGCTGTGATGGTGGGCATGGGTGTGTTATGGGCTGCTGGGGCACTTGACAGCGGATCGTTGGTTTAATGCTCGAACCGAGCATAGAATGCATTGAGTTCATGGGGGAGGGGTGCGCTGCTGCTGGAGATACTGTTTGGGTTATTCATTGAAGGACAATCGACAGTGAATTTGATGTTTAAGGGTTGTTCAGTAAATTACAATCGACAGTGAATTTGATGTTTAAGGGTTGTTCAGTAAATTACAATCGACAGTGAATTTGATGTTTGGGTTGGTTATAGTGAAGGACAATCGACAGTGGGCTCGATGTTTGGGGTTTATTCAGTCAAGGACAATCGACAGTGAACTTGATGATGGTGGTTCATTCAGTAAAGTACGATGGACAGTAAACTTGATGCTGGGGGATATTCAGTAAACTACAATCGACAATTAATTGGATATTTGGGGTTATTCAGTACAGAATAATCGAGAATGAACTTCGAACGCGATTCTCCGCCCCCCACGCCGGGTGGGAGAATAGCGGGAGGGCCTCCCGACACTTTTCACGCCCTCCCACTATTCTCCCCCCACACGCCCAACCCACGCCACGAATCGCCGCTCGCCTTTTTTTACGGCGAGTGGCGATTCTCCGAGGCCGATGGGCCGAGCGGCCGGGCCTTCATGCCCGTTTCACCACGGCAGCAAACACACCTGCTCGCTGCCGTCGTGAAACATGTCCGTTTGGGGCATCTGGGGGCCCGATTGGCACGGCAGTACCATGGCCGTGCCAAGGGGAGCATAGGCCCGCGATCGGTGGGCACCGATCGCGGGCCGTGCGTCCGTAACGGACGCACTCTTTTCCCTCCGCCGCCCCGCAAGATCAAGCTGCCACGTCTTGCGGGGCGGCTGAGGGAAAAGACGGCAACTGCGCAGTGCGGGTTGGCGTTGTCCAGCCTGCGCATGTGCAGCCGACATCTTCGGCCGCGTCAGCCGGCGTGACGCTTGATGTGCGGCCTTGACGACCGTCGTCAAGGCCGCGCTACCGTGACGCACGGAGCCGCGCTCCTAGCCCCGCCCAGGGGGGGGGAGAATCGACCCCGGAAGTGGGCGTGAAGGCTGCCGTGGGTCACGCATTTGTGGAGAATCTCGCCCGAATGTTTGGGGGTTATTCAGCAAAGTACAATCGACAGTGAATTTGATATTTGTGGATTATTCAGTTAAAAACAAGCTTCAGTGAATTTGATGTTTTGGGGGTTATTCGGTATAGTACAATTGACAGTGAACTTGATGTTTGGTGTTATTGGGGTTTATTCAGTGAAGTGTAATCGACAGTGAACACGATGTTTTGGGGTAATTCAGTAAACTGCAATTGACAGTGAATTTGATGTTTGTGAGTTATTCAGTAAAGGACGATCGACAGTGAATTTGATGTTTGAGGTTTTCAGTAATATGCAATCGACAGTGAACTGGATGGTTATGGGTTATTCACTAAAGTACAATCCACAGTGAATGAGAATTTTTTTAGGGGCCTCACGGTAGCATGGTGGTTAGCATCAATGCTTCACAGCTCCAGGGTCCCAGGTTCGATTCCCGGCTGGATCACTGTCTGTGCGGAGTCTGCACGTCCTCCCCGTGTGTGCGTGGGTTTCCTCCGGTGCTCCGGCTTCCTCCCACAGTCCAAAGATGTGCGGGTTAGGTGGATTGGCCATGCTAAATTGCCCGTAGTGTAAGGTTAATGGGGGGATTGTTGGGTTACGGGTATACGGGTTACGTGGGTTTGAGTAGGGTGATCATTGCTCGGCACAACATCGAGGGCCGAAGGGCCTGTTCTGTGCTGTACTGTTCTATGTTCTATGAAACATTTTATTGAGGCATTAATAATTTTAACATTTTAACATATTAACATTCTAAATAACAGAACAGTCCGAAAAAAAAAATCAAAAAACCCACAGTAACATGCCCAACTTCCCCCCCCCCCCCCCCCCCCCCCCCCCGCCCTAACTCCTAGCTACCCATATATTAGATTCTCTGCCCGTGGGCGAAATTCTCCGACCCCACGCAGGGTCGGAGAATCGGCCGGCAGCGGCGTTAATCCCGCTCCCGCCGGGTTTTTAAATCTCCGACCGGCCAAAAACCGGCGTTGTGCAAATCCCGCCAGCAGCCTCTGAAAACAGCTGGCGCCGGCGGGATTTCATTATTTTTTTCTTTCACCAAATCTCCGGCCCGGATGGGCCGAAGACCCGCCGACGTGGCCACGGGTCACGTCGGCGAAAAACAGAGTAGCTTTAAAACGGCGTCAACCATTGATGATGGTTGACGCCGTTCAGTGTGGGGGGGGGGGTTGCGAGTGGGGGGGGGGGTTGCGAGTGGGGGGGGTTGCGAGTGGGGGGGGGTTGCGAGTGGGGGGGGGTTGCGAGTGGGGGGGGGTTGCGAGTGGGGGGGTAGGGGTGGTGGGGAGGGGGGTAGGGGTGGTGGGGAGGGGGGTAGGGGTGGTGGGGAGGGGGGTACGCCGGGTCTCAACGCCGGGTCCCCACCCTCTCAACGCCGGGTCCCCCCCCCTCTCAACGCAGGGTCACCCCCCCCCTCTCAACGCCGGTACCCAGACCCCCCTCCCCCTCCCCCTCCCTCTGAAGGCCGGTACCCCCCCTCCCTCTGAAGGCCGTACCCCCCACTCCCTCTGAAAGCCGGTACCCACACACCCCCCCCTCCCTCTGAAGAGGCCGGTACCCACACACCCCCCCTCCCTTTGAAGGCCGGTACACAACCCCCCTCCCTCTGAAGGCCGGTACCCACACACACACCCTCTCTCCTCCTCCCCCCCTTCCTTCCTCCGCCCCTCCTCCCTTCCTCCTCCCCCCCTTCCTTCCTCCACTCCCCTTCCTTCCTCCACCCCCCTTCCTTCCTCCACCCCCCTTCCTTCCTCCTCACCCCCTTCCTTCCTCCTCCCCTCCTTCCTTCCTCCTCCCCTCCTTCCTTCCTCCTCCCCCCCTCCTTCCTCCACCCCCCCTTCCTTCCTCCACCCCCCCTTCCTTCCTCCACCCCCCCCTTCCTTCCTCCACCCTCCCTTCCTTCCTCCACCCCCCTTCCTTCCTCCACCCCCCCCCCCCCCTCCCTCTGAAGGCCGGTACCCACACCCCCCCCCTCTCATCCTCCCCCCCCTTCCTTCCTCCTCCCAGCCTTCCTTCCTCTCCCGCCCCCTTCCTTCCTCCCCCCCTTCCTTCCTCCTCCCCCCCCTCCCTCCCTCCCCCCTCTCCCTCCCTCCCTCCCTCCCCCTCCCCCCTCTCCCTCCCTCCCTCCCCCTCTCCCTCTCCCCTCCCTCCCTCCCCCTCCCTTCCTCCCTCTCCCTCCCCTCTCCCCTCCCCCCCCCTCCCTCCCTCCCCCCCTCTCCCCCCTCTCCCTCCCTCCCCCCTCTCCCTCCCTCCCTCCCCCCTCTCCCCCTCTCCCCCCCTCCCTCCCTCCCCCCCTCTCCCCCTCTCCCCCTCCCTCCCTCCTCCCCTCCTTCCCTCCCTCTCCCCCCTCTCCCTCCCTCTCCCCCTCCCTCCCTCTCCCCCCTCCCTCCCTCTCTCCCCCTCCCTCCCTCTCCCCTCCTCCCTCCCTCTCCCCCTCTCCCTCCCTCCCTCCCTCTCCCCCTCCCTCCCTCTCCCCCCCCCTCCCTCTCCCCCTCCCTCCCTCTCCCCCCTCTCCCTCCCTCTCCCTCCCTCCCTCCCCTCTGCACCCCTCTCCCTCCCTCTCCCACCCTCCCATCCCTCTCCTCCCCTCCCTCCCTCTCACCATCCCGCTCACCCCCTCCCTCCTCTCTCCCCCTCGCTCCCTCCTCCCAATCCTCATCAACCCCTCCCTCCCTCTCCCCCTCATGCCCATCCCTACAGTCCCCCTCTCCCCTCTCCCCTCGCCCTCTCCCCTCTCCCCTCGCCCTCTCCCTCGTCTCTCCCTCCTCCTCTCCCCTCCCCCCAACGCCGGGTTCGTTCCTTCCCCCCCCAAAAACAACGCAGGGTCTCTCTCTCCTCCCCCCCCCCAACAACGCCGGGTCTCTCTCTCCTCCCCCCCCCCCCCCCAACAACGCCGGGTCTCTCTCTCCTCCCCCCCCCCCCCAACAACGCCGGGTCTCTCTCTCCTCCCTCCCCCCCCCCAACAACACCGGGTCTCTCTCTCTCCTCCCCCCCCAAACAACGCCGGGACTCGCCACTTCCGCAGCGGTGAAACTGACGCGATACACGTCAGTCCGCTGCTGGCCCTTTCGGGAACGGAGATTAACGGCTTAAAAGAAGGCCCTGACGCTGGAGTCACCGCACCGCTTTTCCCCGCCGGAAATGGGCGTCACGTCGGTCCGCAGAGAATTTCGCCCTTTATTCTCCACTTCTATATCTCCCCTTTTCCCCCTTCCACCCCCCGCCTTCTGCTGTCAGTCAGTTTTTCTTAAAGAAGTCAATGAATGGCTGCCACCTCCAAACGAGCCCCTGTATTGAACCTTTTAAGGTGAATGTAATCTTCTCTAGCCTGAGAAACTCTTCCATGTCATTGGTCCACACTCCCGACTTTGGAGGCCCCTAATCCCTCCATCCCAGCAAAATCCACTTGGGAGGCAAAGGCAAAATCGTCGGCCATCCCCCCCCCTCCCCCCCACCCCCTGTGCTCCCGGATCTTCCGACGGTCCAGATATTGCCACCTCCGGACTCGGAGTCACCCTCCCTTCCAGGACCTCTGACATGACATCTGCGAATCCCCACCAAAATCCCCTCATCCTCGGACACGCCCAAAACATATGGACATGATTCACCGGACTTCCCCCACACCACCCACACCTATCCTCTACTCCTCAAAAAACCAACTCATCCGGGCCACAGTCATATGAGCCTGTGGACCACCTTGAACCGTATCAGGCTGAGCCTGACACACGACGAGGATGCATTGATTCTTTTAAGGGCCTCCTCCCTTAGCTCGACTTCCACCTCCCCCCTCCCCCCCAACTCGTCTTTCCACTTCATCTTCACCTCCCCGATCGGGACTCTTCCCACTCTATCAATTCCTTATATATTTATGAGACCCTCCCCTCCCCAACCCCTGTTTTTGACATCACCTCATCCTGTAGTAGCCTCAGGGAGAGGCGAGGGAGGCTTGGAACCTGCCTCCGGACAAAGTCCCGTACCTGCAGGTCCCGAAATCTGTTCCCACACGGTAACTCAAACTCCTCCTCTTGCTCCTCCAGGCTCGGGAAACCTTCCTCAATGAAGAGCTCCCCAAATCTCTCAATCCCTATCCGCTGCCACCTCCTAAAGCCCCCATCCAGCCCCTCCGGAGAGAACCGGTAATTGTCACATATCGATGACCACATCGACACCCCCTCCAGTCTCATATGCTGCCTCCACTGCCCCCACATTCTCAAGGCTGCCACTACCACTTGGCTTGTGGAGTACTGAGCCGGCGAGAACGGCAGAGATGCTGTTAGCAGAGCCTCCAGCCTCGTGCCCTTGCAAGATGCCGCCTCCACTCGCTCCCACACCGACCCCTCCCCCACTACTCACTTCCTAACCATTGAAATATTAGCCGCCCAGTCATAATTAAAAAAGTTAGGAAGGACCAAGCCTCCCTCCCCACGCACCCGTTCAAGAAGGACCTTCTTCTCCCTCGGGGCTTCCCCAGCCCATATAAAACCCGAGATCGCTGCATTCATTTTCCTAAAAGATGCCTTGGGGATAAAGATTGGGAGACACTGAAACACGAACAGCAACTTGGGAGGACTGTCATCTTCACAGTCTGTACCCTCCCCGCCAATGACAGCGGGAGCAAGTCCCACCTACGGAAGTCCCCTTTCATTTGCTCAATCAACCTGCCCAAATTTAATTTATGAAGCTGACCCCAGTCCCTTGCCACCAGAATCCCCAGATTCTTAAAACTCCTTCCCACCACTTTGAACGCATCTCCCTCAATCTTCTCTCCTGCCCCCTTGCCTGGATTGCGAAGACCTCGCTCTTGCTAATGTTTAGTTTGTAGCGAACCGGCCAAATTCCTCCAAAATTCCCATAATTCCTGCAATCCCCCCAACGGGTCTGTTACATACACAAGCAAATTGTCCGCATAGAGTGAGACCCTATGCTGCACCCCCTCTCACTATCCCCCGTCAAACGCTCAATGCTCTCAGCGCCATTGCCAAAGGCTCTATGACCAGGGCAAACAGTAGTGGGGAAAGTGGACACCTCTGCCTTGTCCCCCTGCACAGACTAAAATACTCTGACTGAACCCGGTTGGTCCTTACATTCGCCACTGGTGCCTGATATAGCAATCTGACCCAATCCACGAATCCAAGCCCGAACCCGAACCTTCCCAGGACATCCCACAGGTACCTCCACTCCAACCGATCAAAGGCCTTCTCTGCATCCATGGCCACCACCACCTCGACCTCGCGCCTCTTCGTCGGCACCATTATCACATTTAGGAGCCGTCTAATATTGGACATCAGGTGTTGTCCCTTCACAAATCCTGTCTGGTCCTCCCCTATTACCTTCGGAACACAATCTCTACGTGCATAGCCAAGATCTTTGCCAGCAATTTAGCATCCATATTCAACAGGGAGATCGGTCTATATATCCCACAACTCTCCGGATCCTTAACCGGCTTCAAAATAAGGGAGATCGATGCCTGCGATAACGTTGGGGGGAGCACTCCCAGCACCTTGGGCTCATTAAAAGCCTTTACTAGGAGCGGCCCTAGCAGCCTGGAAAATGTTTTATAAAACTCAACCGTGTATCCGTCAGGTCCCGGGGCCTTACCCAATTGCATCGCCCCGCCAACCCGTCTATAACCTCCCCAAGCCCAATTGGGGCTCCCAATCCCTCCACCATCACTTCATCTATCCTCGGGAACTCCAGCCCCCCCCCCCCCCCCCCCCCCCCAGGAATCGCTCCATACCCTCCTCCTCGGCTGAGGCTTCCGATTTATTCAATCTACTATAAAATTTCCGAAACACAACATTCACCTGCAATGTGTTTTCCCAATCTGTTTCGCTGCCTCCTGTTTCCTCAGCTGATGCGCCAGCATCCTGCTGGCTTTTCCCCCATGCTCATAGACCGCCCCGTTTACCCTCCTCAGCTGTCACTCCGCCTTACCTGTGGACAGGAGCCCAAATTCCAGCTGCAGTCTCTGACGCTCCTTCAGAAGCCCGTCATCCGGAGACTCTGCAACCCTCCTGTCCACCTGTAAAATTTCACCTACCAGCCTGTCTAACTCCACCCGCTCAGCCTTCTCCTTACGGGGCCGAATTGAGATGAATTCCCCCCTAATAACCGCCTTCAGTGCCTCCCACACCACCCCAGCCTAAACCACACCTGTGTCATTGATCTTTATATATCCCCGAATGGCCACCCTCACCCGCTCGCACACCTCGTCCTCCGCTAACAGCCCCACATCCAACCCCTATTGTGGCCGCTGGGCTTCCGTTGTTGACCTGCAGGTCTACCCAGTGCGGTGTGTGGTCTGACACCACAATTGCTGAATATTCAGCATCCACCACCTTACCCAGCAGCATTTTGTCCAACACAAAGAAGTCTATCCAGGAATATACCTTGTGTATATGGGAGTAGAATGAAAACTCCTTACTCCTTGGCCTCCCAAATCCCCACGGATCTCCCCCCCCATGCGCTCCATAAACCCCCGCAGCTCCTTTGCCATAGCTGATACCTTCCCAGACCTGGAACTCGACCGATTCAGTCTCGGCACCAGGACCGTGTTGCAATCTCCCCCCATTTTGTTTTGAAATAATTTTTATTCAAATTTTCAACAACAAATCTGATCACAACAGAGAACAACAGTAACCCCTCCCCTCCAATACAAAAACAATAAATTAACAAGAAAAATAAATAAGCATAAAACCATGAGAACAAACCCCCATAACGAACCCGTAACCCTCCCCCTCCCGGGTTGCTGCTGAAGTTTTTTTTAATAAATGTTTTTATTGGGTTTTTGAACAAGGTATAATTACCGTTATGTACACAGAATAAGAAACATATATATATACACAAATTTAGAGGAGGAGGGCGCATCCCAACATAAAAATATATAATAAAATATGAAATAGAATAACTGGTGGGGTATTGTGCACCAGTTCGACAGCGGCAGCTCTGCACATCTGGCAAAATTACCCACACCACATAAGTCGGCAACTGCGGGGGTTGGGGGTGGGGGGGTTGGGGGGGGGGGGGTGAGGTGGGAGGCGGGGGAGGCGGGGTCTGGGGGGGGCACACACACATTTGGGTGCCGGGGAGAAAATCACAGGGTGCGATATTTGGCTGTGCTGTGTGTTGTTGTCGCCCGCCCCTCCCGGACGGGTCTCGCTGCCGTCCCACGCTCTCCCCCGCTTCTGCCGCTCCTCCCGTCCTCCATCTCCATTTTCCTCGTTCCCTGCTCCTGGAGGTGTCATGCACGTTTTGGCATCCCGTGCCCTCCCTCCGGCACCCACTTCCCTGCCCCGGCCCCACCCCGCCGGCCCTCCTCTCCCATCCCCCCCCCCCCCATCCCCCCCACGGTTCGCCTCCCTCTCCCCAGGTTTAGCTGTCTTCCCCCCTCCCCCCCCCCCGTGTTTCGCCCCTCCCTCCTCCGGTTTAGCCGTCCCCTCCCAGTCCATCTCTCCCCTCCATGCCCCGGCTACCTTCCCCCGATTCCTGACCATTTCCCCCTGATTCTTGGCCAACCAGCTATTCTTCCTCTTGTTCGTTGGCCACAAACAGGTCCCGGAACAATTGGGTGAACGGCTCCCACGTTCTGTGGAAGCCGTCGTCTAACCCTCGGATGGCGAATTTGATTTTCTCCATTTGGAGAGATTCCGATAGGTTGGACAGCCAGTCTGCAGCTCTGGGTGGTGCTGCTGACTGCCAGCCAAACAGGATTCTACGGCGGGCGATCAGGGAGGCAAAGGCAAGGGGTCCGCCCTCCTCCCCAGGAATAGATCTGGCTGGTCCGAGACCCCAAAGACCGCCACTTTCGGGCATGGCTCCACCCTCACCCCCACCACTTAGGACATAGCCTCGAAGAAGGCTGTCCAGTACTCCACGAGTCTGGGGCAAGACCAGAACATGTGGGCGTGGTTGGCCGGGCCTCTTTGGCACCGTTCACATCTGTCCTCCACCTCCGGGAAGAACCTACTCATACGTGTTCTTGTTAAGTGGGCTCTATGTACCACTTTTAGTTGCGTCAGGCTGAGCCTTGCGCAAGTGGAGGTGGAGTTGACCCTATGCAGTGCCTCGCTCCAGAGTCCCCACCCTATCTCAATCCCCAGGTCCTCCTCCCATTTCTTTCTTGTTGCGTCCAGTACGGTGTCGGCCCTTTCTACCAGTCGGTCATACATGTCGCTACAGTTCCCTTTAACTAGGATACTTGTGTCCAGTAGGTCTTCCAGTAGTGTCTGTCGTGGCGGTTGTGGGTACGTCCTTGTCTCCTTTCGAAAGAAGTTTTTGAGCTGCAGATACCTTAGCTCGTTCCCCCTGGCTAGCCGAAATTTCTCTGTCAGTTCGTCCAGTGTTGCGATCCTGCCGTCCGTGTATAGGTCCCTGACTGTCAGTGTCCCTCCGTCCTGCCTCCACCTTTTGAAGGTGGCGTCAGTGAGTGCTGGTGTGAACCTATGGTTGTTGCAGATGGGAGCTTTGTCCGACATTTCGGTCAGGCCAAATTGCTGCCATAGTTGGTTCCAGGATTGGAGGGTGGCGGTCACCACTGGGCTGCTGGAGTGTTTATTGGGTGGGGATGGGAGTGCTGCCGTGGCGAGGGCCCGGAGGGAGGTCCCCACGCAGGAGGCCTCCTCCGCGTGCACCCACTCGGCCTCTGGCTCCTGGATCCATCCCTTTACTCGCTCGGCTGTTGCCGCCCAGTGGTAGAATTGTAGATTCGGGAGAGCTAGCCCCCTCCGGGATTTTGTTTTTTGTAGGACCTTCTTTAGGATCCTAGTATTCTTCCCCCCCATACGAACGCCATAATTAGTTTGTTTCGTGCTTTGAAAAAGGCCTTGGGGATGTAGATCGGGATAGATCTGAGTAGGAAGAAGTAGCTGGGCAGTACGTTCATTTTGATCGTCTGGGCTCTCCCCACGAGGGAGAGTGGGAGTGTCCTTTTTTACTTCCTCCGTCAGACTGGTGAGGTTCCATTTGTGGATCCCTTTCCAGTCATGGGCTATTTGGATCCCCAGGTAGCGGAATTAGTGTCGGGCTTGTTTAAACGGCAGCCCCTTTAGTGCTGCCCCCCTCCCCACTTGCGGGTGTACTGGGAAGATCTCACTTTTGCTCATGTTGAGTTTGTAGACCGAGAAGGCGGCAAACTCTTTCAGGAGCGCGATGATTCTGTCCATGCTGCTTTGTGAGTCCGAAGTGTAGAGGAGCAGGTCATCTGCATCAACAGTCAATTTGATATTTGGGGGTACCATTAAAGTACAATCGGCAGTGAATTTGATATTTGCAGGTTATTCAGTTAAAATACAATCAACAGTCAATTTGATATTTGAGGGTTATTCAAGAAAGCACTCAACACTGAATTTGATGTTGGGGGTTATTCACTAATGTACATGCGACAGTGTATTTTATGTTCAGGGGTTATTGGGTAAAATTCAATTTACAGTGAATTTGAGATTTTGGGAGTTGTCATGAAAGCACAATCGACAGTGAACTTGATGTTTAGGGTTATTCAGTAAAGTATATTCAACAGTGAATTAGATGTTTGTACAGTACAATCAACAGTGAATTTGATGTTTGGGGGTTATTCAGTAATGTGCAATCGACAGTGAATTTGATGTTTGGAATTATTCAGTAAAGTACAATCGACAGTGATCTTTTTTTTCAATAATGTTTAGAGTATCCAATTATTATGTTTTTTTTCCAATTAAGGGGTAATTTAGTGTTGCCAATCCACCTAACCTGCACATCTTTGGGTTGTGGTGGTGAAACCCATACAGACACGGGAGGAATGTGCAAACTCCTCACGGCCAGTGACGCAGGGCCAGGATTAGAACCCGTGCCTCAACGCTGTAGGCAGCAGTGCTAGCCACTATGCCACGTGTTGCCCTATCGACAGTGAACTTGATATTTGGGGTTTATTCAGTAAAGGACAATCGACAGTGAAATTGATGTTTTGGGTTATTTAGTAAAGAATAATTGACAGTGAATTTGACATTTAGGTGGGTTTCAGTTCAGTACCATCGACAGCGAACCTAATTCTGATGCTTGGAAGATATTTATTAAGGTACAGTTGACAGCCAACTTAATGTTTGGAGGCTATTTAGTCAAATACATTCAACAGTGAATTTGATCGTCGGAGGTTTTTCATTAAAGCACAATTGACAGTGAATTTGATATTTGGGGGTACCATTAAAGTACAATCGACACTGAACTTGATGCTTGGAAAATATTTATTAAGGTGAAGTCAACAATCAACATAATGCTTGGAAGTTATTCAATCAAATACATTCAACAGTGAATTTGAACATCGGAGATTTTTCAGTAAAGTGCAATCGACAGTGAATTTGATATTTGCAGGTTATTCAGTAAAATACAATCAACAGTCAATTTGATGTTTGTGGGTTATCATTAAAGTACAATCGACAGTGAATTTGATGTTTGTGGGTTATTCAGTAAAGTACAATCGACAGTGAATTTGATGTTTGTGGGTTATTCAGTAAAGTACAATCGACAGTGAACTTAAAAAAAAAATTTAGAGATCAAATTATTTTTTTTTCCAATTAAGGGGTAATTTAGCGTGACCAATCCACCTAACCTGCACATCTTTGGGTTGTGGGGGTGAAACCCATGCAGACACATGGAAATGTGCTAACTCCAGCCGGACAGTGACCCAGGGCTGGGATTCGAATCCGGGCCCTCAGTGCCTCAGGCAGCTGTGGTAACCACTATGCCACGTGCTGCCCTATCGACAGTGAACTTGATGTTTGCAGGTTATTCTGTAAAGTACAATTGACAGTGAACTTAAAAATTTTTTTTTTTTTTTAAAGAGTATCCAATTATTATTTTTTTCCAATTCAGGGCCAATTTAGCGTGGCCAATCCACCTAACCTGGACATCTTTGGGTTGCGGGGGTGAATCCCACGCAGACACGGGGGAAATCTGCAAATTCTACATGCACAGTGAGCTAGGGCCGGGATTCAAATTGGTTCCTCAGCGCCTTTGGCAGCAGTGCTAACCACTGTGCCACTTGCTGCCCTATTGACAGTGAACTTGATGTTTGCGGGTTATTCAGTAAAGGACATTTAACAGGAAATTTGTTATTTGGGGGTTTTCTGTCGAGTACAATCGACAGTGAACCTGATGTTTGGGGATTATTCAACCAAGTACAATCAATGATGAATTTGATTTTTGGGGGTTATTCAGTAAAGTACAATCGACAGTGATTTTGATGTTTGGTGATTATACAGCAAAGCACAATTGACAGTGCACTTGATGTTTGGAAGATATTCTTTAAGGTACCGTTGATAGTTAACTTGATGTTTGGGGGTTATTCAGTGAAATACATTCAGCAGTGAATTATACCGTTGGAAGTTTTTGAGTAAAGTGCAAGTGATGGTGAACTTGATGTTTGGGGGTTATTCCATATAGTACAATCGACAGTGAATTTGATGTTGGGGTTATTCCGTATAGTACAATCGACAGTGAATTTGATGTTGGGGTTATTCCGTATAGTACAATCGACAGTGAAGTTGATGTTTGGAGGTTATTCGGTAAAATATAACCCACAGTGAATTCAACGTTTGGGGGTTATTCAGTATAGTACAATCCACAGTAAACTTGATGCTTGGGGGTTATACAGTAAAGTACAATCGACAGTGAACTTGATGTTTGGGTGTTATTGATTAAAGTACAATCCACAGTGAATTTGATATTTTGGGGTTAGTCAGTAAAGTACAATCAACGCTGAACTTGATATTTGAATGTATGCAGTATTGGACAATCGGCAGTGAATTTAATGTTTGTGGGTTATTCATTAAAGCTCATTCACTAATCGACAGTGAAATTATTGTTTGCAGATTTTATTCAAAGACCCTGACCCCCTGTGTTACATTTGATTTTTCTCCCTACTTTACACAGCTGCCTCAAATATCACAGCATGTTTATCATAGGTCTGCACCCACATTACGTGTCTCCTTACATGACCCCATATTACACACAGGCCCCGTATTACACACATGACCCCCACCCCATTTTACACACATGAGCCCTGATATTACAGATGGATCTGGATTCTCCCTGTGTCACTCATGGTTTTCCCTGTTGCCCCAATATTATGGATTGACCACTCTTTGCTCCAAGTTAGTTATATGCCGGTCACTTCCCCCCCCACCCCCGTGTGTTGCACGCCATTTGTGGCCTTCCTATTTGAAACATGCATCTCCTCCATCCTCATAAACATCATAGTCATCCTGTTCCTCTTCATCATCTTCATTCTCTTCCTCCCCCATGTCATTATCTCCATTGCCATCATCCTTCTCGGTCTCGCTTGCCTTCCTATTGCTTTGTTCATAGTCTTCATTTGGAGAATGCTGCAACGAGAAGCAAAACCTGGTGACTCCCTGTTCGCAGCCCTGACTTTCCGCTCATTCAGTCTGCCAGGGTCTATTTCACACACTATTCCTTCTGAATCAGTCCATACGAACAATCCTACAGAGCCAGAACCCAGAGTGAGCCGCACAGTAAGCTCTCCTCAATCACATTCATTGGGTCTCTAGATCCCCACTGAACTGCACCGTCCATCCCCCACTGCCAACTGTGCGACTCCTCAACCAGCTGTTACGATAACCTGGGCCGGTGTGCAGCCAATTCCAGCTACACCCGTTCCCAAGACACATAAAAGTGAATTAACCAATAATTCTTATAAAAATGACCGAAGTCTTTGGCTCTTGACTGCCCAATAATTACAGTACCAGGTTTGTAAGTTAAAACCCAATTACTGTTTATCTATAACAGGAATAATGATGAAATATACAGTAAATAGAAGTGTTAATGACAAGCTAGTACCTATTGCCCCCTTTAACAGTCCCCCACTCCACCCACACACAAGACAAACACAGAGGGGTGGTAATGGGTAAAAAATAATAAAGATGAAGGTCAAAAAATAAGAATCTTTGCTCCAGATGGTGCTTGCTCGACACACTTTCTTCACAGCAAGCTTGTAGCCTTAGGTCTTTGCTTTTCAGTCGGTAATGATCTACCGGGGCTGGTTTAGCTCACTGGGCTAAATCGCTGGCTTTTCAAGCAGACCAAGCAAGCCAGCAGCCCGTACCAGCCTCCCCAGACAGGCGCCGGAATGTGGCGACTAGGGGTTTTCACAGTAACTTCATTGAAGCCTACTCGTGACAATAAGCGATTTTCATTTTCATTTTCTTTGTCGATCCATTCATTCATGGTCCCAATAGTTTAGAAAAGTATAGCACTCACAGGCAGCAGGCTTCCTGGAGACACCTCCAGTGAAATTCTCTGTCAGTGGGATCCTCCATTCTGCCGGCATGCCTGTGGGTTTCCAGACGGCATGGTGAGGCCACCATGGAAATCCCATTGGCTGACTGCTGGAATGGAGGATCCCCCTGCCTGCGAGGGCGCAGGAAAACACGGTTAGCATACCGGAGAATCCAGACCATTGTTTCTCATCAAACTGGGCCTTCAGCTCGAGGTTTGCATTCAGGCCTCTCTCTTTCTGTAGAGACACTCTATTTCACATCAAACCTCGCTTTCAGATCGTGCTTTGACTTCAGGCCTCTGCAGTCTCAAGAGAATGATGCCCAGGCTTTCTGGAGAGGGAGTCAGCCCTCACAATGGCCTCATAGAGAGAATTAGTTTAACTTTTTTGGAGACAGTTAATTAGATCCCTTCATCAGACTGCCAGAATCAAAGCTGAACCAAAACTGGGAGCTCGGGACTCTGAAAAATATATCAGTGGGATGAGATCCAATCACCACCTGTTACCGGGCAGAGAACAGAGGAAATAAGGGAATAAACAGGAAATGCTGAGGAAGGACCCTGACACCCAAAATGGTGGGACTCCACACCTCACCCCACAAATAGAGGGAGGGCCCCTCACCCTCATGCTGAAGTGTAAGGATCCTCACGTTAATTCCCCATGTGTCCCTTGTTTTTTTCCTTTCAATTTCTGCTTTTTGGCTATTTCAATGTTTGTACATGGATAATTAATGGGACCTATGCCTTTAAGATGCATGTCACCTTTAATTTGATTGGCTGGTAAATGAAGGATTGACTTGTGACCTCATGCAAGGCAGGTTGTAGAGTTGTTTATATTTCGGATGAGCAGATTCAAGGGAAATCAGTACTGACACATTGTGATGGACTTGGCTATCGGCTAATGGATTGTTTTGGATTGCTTGGCCTTATTCATGGCGCTTGCTGATTGGTCAGGGTTTTCTCTGGAATGTTTCTTCCTCTGTTTGACTCCGTATTTCTCTTTGACTTTGTTTTGGGTCAGAAGCTGAAGGAACATTCCTGATCTCTCTCGTCTGCTGGATTCTTCCTTTTTAATAAATATTTCTATTGATTTTTATATTTTTTGGTAGGTGGTTATCATTGCCAAGTCAAAGCTTTATTTTTACAAATTTCCATCTGGGGATGGGGAGAGGTGCTGGTTTGATATCCATCCCCATATAGAATGTGACACATGTATATACAGCTGTGTTGCGATTGGGCTCCTTCTCTGAAGCTCTGCTGCCTACCCTGTGCCTTGTCATTTACTGCAGCCCTCCCCCTCATCTCCCCCCTGCCTCTCCCCTCCCTCCCACTCCCCTTCCTCCTCCATGCCCCCACTCTTTCCTTTATGTTTTCATGGCACATCTGTGCCTCCCCCATCCTTCCCCGCCACCACGCCCCCCCCTCCCCCGGTCTATTGGCTGCTGGCTATGAACAGGTCTCGGAATAAGTTGGTGAACAGCTTCCGCCTCTTGTAGAAACCCTCTTCCGACCCACAGATTGTGAATTTTATTTTCTCCAGTGGGAGGAATTCCGAATTGCCCGAGAGCCATTCTGCAGTTTTGGGTGGTGCTGCTGAACACCAGCCGAGCAGGATTCTTCAGCGTGCAACTCGGGAGGCAAAGGCTAGGGAATTGCCCATCCTCCCCAAGAAGAGTTCTGGCTGGTCCGACACCCCAAAGACCTCCACTTTTGAACTTGGCTCCACCTTCACCCCCACAACCATGGACAATGCCTCAATGATAGTTGTCCAGAACCCGACAAGTCTTGGGCAGGCCCAAAACATGTGAATGTGGTTGGTCGGGCCTCCCTGGTAATGTTCCCATTTGTTCTCTACCTCCGGGAAGAACTTGTTCATTCAGGTTCTGGTTAGGTGCGCTCTGTGCACCGCCTTTAGCTGCATTAGGCTTAGCCTTGTGGAGCTGGAGTTTGCCCTTTTCAGTGCTTCGATCTCGAGTCCCCATCCTATTTCTGTCCCTAGTTCTTCCACCCATTTTACCCTTGTCTCGTCCAGTGGGGAGCATTCCTCCTCCAAATGTCGCCCATATTGTTTATGCCTTGCCACTAGTGACGAGAGCCTATGTCGTTAGTCTGTGACTCTAACTTAGTCTGGTATTGTCTCTTGGCGTCCCTGATGATTTTGCGGTCCCGATGCAGGAACTCTCCTCCCTCCTCACCTATTCTGCTTCTAGCTCCTTCACCCATTCCCTCACTCTTACTGTGGCTGCCCAGTGGTAGTACTGGAGGTTTGGGAGGGCCAGGCCTCCATGTTTCTTTTCCTTTGTAGGACCTCTTTGGGGGGTCCTTGAACACACGCACGCACACACACGCCATGATCAGTTTGTTTACCATATTGAAAAAGGCCTTGAGGATGTATATTGGTAGAAATCTGAACAGCAAGAGGAACCTGGGCAGTACACGTTCATTTTGATCATCTGCACTCTCCCCACCAGGGACAGTGGGAGTGTGTCCTACCTCTGCAAGTCCCTTTTACTTCCTCCACCAGACTTGTCAGGATCCACTTAAGGATCCATGTCCAGTCTTCAGCGATTTGGATCCCCAGGTAGCAGAATTTGTTTTGGGCTTGTTTGAACGGCTTTCCTTCCAGCTCTGTCTTTCTCCCTTGCAGGTTCACTGGGAAAATGTAATTCCTGCTCAGGTTGCCTTTGTAGCCGAGAAGGCTCCAAACTTTTTCAGGTGCTTCATGATCCCTTCCATGCTGGTTTGGGGTCCGAGATGTAGAGGAGCAGGTCATCCGAATAGAGTGAGAATCTATGCTCTCTGTCCCCCTTCTTGACCCTTCCAGCTTTTCGCCTCCCTGAAGGCGATCGCAAGGGTTTCAATTGCACAGGCTGAACAGAAAGTGGGCATCCCAGCCTTGTGCCTCTGTGCAGCTGGAAGTATTTAGAGCTGGTGGTGTTGATCCGCACCTTCGGCATTGGAGCGTTGCATAACATTTTCACCCAGGTAAGCCTGATCCAAGCCCAAACCGCTCCAGTACCTCTGTGTGGTACTTCCACGCGATTCTTTCAAAGGCCTTTTCTGCGTCCAGGGAGATGATCATTTCTGGTGTTCTCTCTTGGATGGGGGTCATTATCAGGTTCAGCAGGCGCCTGATGTTTGATGTTAGCTGCCTGCCCTTGACAAAGCCCGTCTAATCCTCTGCGGCCACTTCTGGTATGCAGTTCTTCAGCTGCCTAGACAGTATTTTAGCATCTACATTGAGCAGCGTGATGAGTCTGTAGGACTCGCATTCGGTCAGGTCTTTGTCTCTCATGGGTATCAGCGAGATTGATGCTTGTGCTAGCGTAGGCAGCGGTGTGCCCCTTCCTGGAGAGTCTGAAAACGTTTCTGCAAGTGTGGGGCCAGTGCTGCCGCAAATGCTTGTCGAGGTCGGCAGGGAATCCATCTGGTCCTGGTGCCTTCCCCACCTGCATGATCTCCATGACTTCCCCCAGTTCTAGCGGTGCTTCCAGCCCCCGTTTTCTATCCTCTGGCTTGTCTATTCCACCGAGGAACTGCCTCATCCTCGAATCCCCATTGGGGTCTCAGAGGCCTACAGCCCCCGGTAGAAGACCTTTGATGACATTTTCTGTGCTATTTCCCTCGAGGCTTTCTCAGCTGGTGGGCCAGCAAGTGGCTTGCCTTGTTTCTGTATTCATAAAAAGTCCCCCATGTCTGGCGGAGTTGGTGCACTGCTTTCCCAGTGGGCGAGCAGGTCAAAATCCATTTGTAGCTTTTTCCTCTCCACCATCAGCTCTTTAGTCAGGCAGCAGAGTATTGTCGACCTACATCCAGGATGGAGTTGACCAGTTGTTTCCCAGCTGCCCTCTCTACGTGCTTTATAAGTGATTATCTCACCCCTGATCACGGCCTTCTGCACCTCCCAGATGGAAGATGAGACTGCCCCATTCTGGTTATTGGTAATGCTCCCCTCTAAGGCCTGTGATATTGCCTCACAAAAGTCCTTGTTGGCAAGGAGGACCGTGTCCAACCTCCATGGGGGGAGTTGGGCACAGCCCATCTACAACCTCACATCCATGCAGTATGGAGCGTGGTTGGAGGTTGCAATCACGTCTACCTCATACGCTGCAGGAAAGAATGTCCCGAAGCTTGGTACATTGGCGAGACCATGCAGACACTGCGACAACAGATGAACAGACATTGCACGACAATCACCAGGCAGAAATGTTCCCTTCCAGTCAGGGAACACGTCAGCAGTCAAGGGCATTCAGCCTCTGATCTCCGGGTAAGCGTTCTCCAAGGCGGCCTTCAGGACGCGCGACAACGCAATATCGCTGAGCAGAAACTTACAGCCAACTTCCGCACACATGAGTACGGCCTCAATCGGGACCTTGGATTCATGTCGCATTACATTCACCCCCCACCATCGGGCCTGGGCTTGCGAAATCCTACTAACTGTCTTGGCTTGAGAGAATTCACACCTCTTTAACCTGGGATCACCCCCTATCTCTGGATCTGTAAAGACTTAATTACCTGTAAATGCTAGCATTTAAAGGATTGTCTTGCATCTTTGACTTTGTCTATATATGTGTTTCTGGAACATACCTCTTCATTCACCTGAGGAAGGAGCTGTGCTCCGAAAGCTAGTGATTTGAAACAAACCTGCTGGACTTTAACCTGGTGTTGTAAGGCTTCTTACTGTGCTCACCCCAGTTCAACGTCGGCATCTCCACATCATACTTTATATACCTGGGAGAAGAGACAGAACTCCTTCTCCCTTGGGTATGTGAACCTCCACGGGTCCACTGCTCCCATCTGTTCCATAAATGTGCCTAGTTCCTTCACCATGTTCGATGTTTCCCCCGATTTTGGCTTTGATCTGACTGTCTGTGGGTCCTGTACATAATTAATGACACTCCCATGATGAATCGGTGTGTGTCTATGTTGGGGATTTCCACTGCAGTCTTCTTTATGAACTCAGTGTCGTCTCAGTTGGGAGTGTACACGTTAACTAGGACCACTTGTGTCTCTTCCAAGACACTGCTGACCCATGATGTACTGTCCATCTGGGTCTGTCCGTAACCGTCTTTCTTGCTGTAAAAGCTGTCCTCTTATTTAGCGGCATGGGTACCCCTCTAGCTCTTGTCCCGTAGTATGAATACTACGCAGTATTCCCACTCAGCCCTTTCTTACCCACAGTCAGTCCTTCTCCCTCAGGTATGTCTCTTGGAGGAAGGCTATACCGGCCTTCATGCTTTTCAGGGGCGAAGACTCCGGATCTTCTCACTGGGCCGTTAAGTCACCTGTCGTTCCAAGTGATTATTCTGATGGCCGGTTTCTGTCTGTCCGTCCCCCTTGCGGTATCAACCATACTTACCTTGTGGTTGCGCCCCTGCACTCTAGGTTTTCACTTTGTTAGGGGGCCATCCAAAATGGCCTCGGTCACTGTACTCATCTTGAAGCTGGGCCCTACGCTCCGGGGTTTCCCTTTGTCTAGGGACCACCCAACATGGCTCCCAACTATGTGTATGCCATGTGGATGTGCCCCTGCACTTCGGGATTTCCCTTTGTTTTGGAGACCCTCCAAAGTGGATGTTTGCGGCGCCATCTTGTTCCTTGTTGCCACGTGCGATCTGTCATAGACAGTCTAGAACCCTTCCCACCCTCTCCCCCCTTATCCCTATTGTTGTCCCCTAGTTCTCCACCTCCTCGCTTACCCCTCTACCTCCCTGTTGATGGTGTTCAGCCCCCCATCGCCATGCGCTCTCTCCCCGCATCGGCGCACCCCCTTAACCGTACCTCCTGGCACTATCTTTCCCTCTGGTGTTGTGGCGCACCCCTCCTCGGGTCCACCAAAAGCCTCTCCTTCGCCCACTATCCATCTTCTCCCATTTCCTCGTCCTCACTCTCTCTTGCACTCTGCTGCCATCGCTTCCATCTTTCTGTGTTTTAGCTCCCACATTCAGGTCATAGTGGTACAGTCCCATGCAAATAGACTTTTCAAGTTTCAGTCTTTTGGGTTGTTCCCCTTATCGTTGACTCTGCGGCTGCCTTCCCAGCCTGTGCCCTTGGATGTATTCATCCGCATCCGCAGGGACAGTGAAGAAGTGTTTCCTACCCTGAAAGGCGAGCCATAGTTTGGTTGGGTATAGCATCCCGAGCTTCTCCCCACTTTTGTACAGGGCCACCTTGCTCTATTGAATTCCACCCGGCGCTTGGCCAGGTCTGCCCCAGTGTCTTGGTATATCCTGATCGGGTGTCCTTCCCAGTTTCAGGACTTTGTCTGCCTGGCTCAACGCAGGACTCTTTCCTGACATTGGTACTGGTCCAGCTTGCTGATTATGATTCTTGGCTGCTTCCCAACTCTGGGTTTTGGCTGGAGTGAACTGTGGGTTCTGTCTATCTCTGGTGGTTTGCGGAAGCTATTTCTCCCCACCAGATTTCCCAGCATCTGGGCCACGAAGTCTGTGGCGTCCCTTCCCTCGGTTCCTTCATGCAGACCCAGTATATGCAAATTTTGGCTCCGCGACTGATTCTCCTGGTCTTCAATCTTTCCTTTTAGGATCTTCTGTGTCACCAGCAACTTCACTACCTCCGATTCCGGATCGAAAATCCAGTTGCCCTGGTCTGATGAGACCTTCTCCCTAAAGGTGTTCCCCTGGGCCTCCAGTTGCCTCTTCGCCTTGTTCAGAGGTACCTACATGGCTACCAATGCTTCTGCCACTGCCAAGTGGACCGCTGCCTTCGTGTTGGCCTTGAAGACCTCGATGGCCTCTTTGAGCTCTTTTAGTTCCTTGGTGAGGGACTCCTTCCACCAGCCCCCCAGCACAGGGGAGCTCCGTGTGCTACCTGGTGGTCCCTCTCTGTCAGGTGTGTCTGGGGCCCCGTCGCTTTGAGTGTCTGCCATCTCCCCTGCTCATTTCTCCAGGCTTTCACCACTTTTTGGCCCCTCTCTTTGCTGTTGTTTGTCATCTCTTGTTCCGTTGTGTTTGAAGATGGTGAAGGGATGCTTTTTTTGTTCTGGCTAGCTATTCTTGATTAAAGGAGTCTAAATTCAAACTCTCAGGAGAGCCACATTTCGTGGGTCCGCTAGCTCATCCAGATATCTGCTGGATTCTTTTGAAAGATCCAAAGTAAAGACCTTCCAAAGCAAAACTGAACTGCAGGGAAATTCAGTCCAGCCACTAGCTGTCAGCCGGGTCGGTTGTTTAAAAACGCTTTTTAAAATCTTGTGTGTGGAACTCTGTTCTTATCTCAGTAAGGCTGTTTGTTCTTCTGGTGGAGTTGGAAACAAGAATTTAACAAGCCTGAGGCAGATAGTTTGAGTGAAAGCCCAGTTTTATAAAAGTTAAAGTGACTCCCAAGAAGGAATCTTATAGCCTGGGAGTTCTGACTAAATGTTCCTACCAGAACATCCTCATTAGCAATCTAGCCAGTGGTTAGATCCTTAAGCATCCGGGGAGGACCGACTCCTGCAACAATCTCAACATCGGAAGTAAGGACCTTCATCTTTAATTTCATTTTAATTCCTATTATATTTACCCTACCTCTCTTGTGTCTGTCTTGTGTGTGTTTGGGGGGTGGGATGGTAGAAGGGGGAGTAATAGATTACCCAGATGTTATTCTGTAATAATTATTGCATATTTCAACTTTGTTCCTGTTATAAATAAACAGTTGTTGTGTTCAACTTACAAACCTGGTGGGTATAACGTATTGAACAGACAAGAATCCTAATATTCAATACAAATTATTGGTTAATTCACTTGTGTTGGGACTCTGGGGTCTGTGGGGTTGAAATTGACCACGTACTAACCCAGATTGTCGGAACAGAAGGATCTCACAACCCTGCCCTACCAAACATTCACAGTGTTGAAATCTCTTGGATAGGTCAGACAGGTATGTTGCTACAGATTGTACCTGATGTCCGGGTTGGCTACACCACATGCGGCAATGTCCACGGCAGCAGGTCAGATATCGAGCACAGTCATCGTTCGATTTACAGCTCTCTGAGTAACAGAAAGAATTCAATATTTGAGCAATTAATAGAAACATAAGAACAAGGAGCAGGGGTAGTCCATCTGCCCCCTCGAGCCTGCTCCGTCATTCATTAAGGTCATGGCTGATCTTTTTGTGGACTCAGTTTCACTTACCCGCCCGCTCACCATAACCCTTAATTTCTTTACTTTTCAAAAAGCTATCTATCTTTGTCTTAAAAAAATTCAACGAGGTACCCTCAACTGCTTCACTGGACTGGGAATTCCACAGATTCACAACCCTTTGGGTGAAGGAGTTTCTCCTGAACTCAATCCTAAATCTGCTTCCCCATATTTTGAGGCTATGCCCCCTAGTTCTGCTTTCACCCGCCAGTGGAAACAAGCTCCTTGCTTCTATCTATTCCCTTTATAATTTTATGTTTCTATAAGATCCCCCCCATTATTCTTATAAATTCCAATGAGTATAGTCCCAGTCTACTTAGTCTCTCCTCATTAGCCAATCCTCTCAACTCTGGAATCAACCTAGTGAATCTCCTCTGCAACCCCTCCTGTGCCAGTCCATCCTTTCTCAAGTAAGGAGACCAAAACTGTACACAGTACTCCAGGTGTGGCCTCACCAGCACCCTATACAGCTACAACATAAACTCTGTGTTTTTAAATTCCATCCCTCTAGCAAATGAAGGACAAAATTCCATTTACCTTCTTAATTACCTGCTGCACCTGCAAACCAACTTTTTGCAATTCATGCATAAGGACTCCCAGGTCCCTCTGCACAGCAGCATGCTGCAATTTTCTTTAACCATTTAAATAATAGAAATTTTGCTGTTATTTTCCGACCAAAAAGTAATAACATCAGTACTACTCAGATGTACCAGACACTATGCAACTATTTAAACTCCACCCACCCATTGAATCACTTCCCACATCCATAATCTACACTCTCCCCGATCACTGACTCCACCCACCCATTTAATCACTTCCCACATCCATAATCTACACTCTCCCCGATCACTGACTCCACCTACCCATTTAATCCCTCCCATATCCCCATGTATAATCTCCCCCATCAGTGACTCTACCCAATTATTTATTCCCCCCACATCCCTATGAACACTCGTCCCCCGATTCTGAATCTACCCACCTATTTAATCCCTTTCCATGACCCCAAGCAAACTCTCCCCTGTTACTGACTCTACTTACAGAGATATGAGTGTTGCAATTTTTGGAGGAATTTATAGAGATAGGGAGAACTGTCGAGTCTGGAGAATGTTACAGAGAGGGGAAAGGCTGCAGGGCGATAAGAGATAGGGAGGATTGTCGGGGCAGGATGAGGCCAGAGAGACAGGGAGTGTTGTCAGGCTGGAGGAAGCTACAGAGACCGAGCATTGTAGGGGCTGGAGGAGGTTACAGAGATAGGGAGGGTTCTGGAGGGTTCTAGGGGCTGCAGTAGTATAAGAGATAAGAAGGATTGTCAGGGAAGGTGGAGGTGACAGACAGGGAGTGTTGTAGGGGCTGGAGGAGCTTATGAAGACAGTGAGCATTGTAGGGGTTGGAGGTAGTTACAGAGACAGGGAGGGGGTGTCGGGACTGGAGGAGGTTATAGAGATAGGGAGGGTTGTAGGGACAGGAAGAGATTGCATTGGAACAGCAGGAGGGATATTCAGCACCTCTCGATCCTGTTACACAGGAATGTGGTGATATGCCTGTGGGCAATATCATAGATGGATGGTGTGCGACCTCTAACCAGCAGGTGGCAGTGCGGACATCATCCAGTCTCAAGACTGTGGTAATGTGACCAGGGAGTCCCATATAAGGGGATACACATCTGGCCGTCACGAGATGATTGCAGGAGATGGTAGCAAGTCATACAGGTGAACAGTCAGTTCCAGAGGAGTGTAAGGGGACTCCATGAAAATGTGCTTTGTAACAAGTTGCTAACTTACCACATGAGACTCAATAAATATCTTGGTTTGGACAAGTCTAGGTGTTTAGTGGATCCCTTTGGAAGATATAGAAGACCAAACACAACATGGTACCACGAGTGCTGAACATTTAAAGACAGCAACTGCAGTGACAACGTTAGGCACTCGGCTGGAAGACCGTTCTGATGAACTGCAACCTGAGGCGACTTGGTGCAATAGAAGAATGGAGGTACAGATTGACGAGGTCAGTGGACCCCGCCAGGTCCAGTTCATGGGTAACGTAGAATACAATTGCCGTTACTTTAAGCAGCAATTCGGAATCTAACTTTAGGCCCTAGGCCTGAAGGCACAGCCTGAAGACAGGCTTCTTGCATTGCTCCTAGCGGCGGTAGGTTCTCAAGCAAAGACCAAACACAACAAGGAACAGGAGGAGGACCATTCAGCCCCTCTCAAGCCTGTTACACAGGAACAGGATGAGTTCCAATTTAACCCCTCTCGAGCTTCCCACACAGGAACAGGAGGAGTTCCATTCAGTCCACCCTGAGAGTCTGTCTAACCAATAAATTAGACAATGGGTGTTTTCAATTCTACCTCCATTCACCGACCTTAATTACATAACTTTGAGATCGGTAACAAACATGATTTCTCAATCCCTGACTACTCGTCCATGCGAGCAGACACTCCACGTCTTGTTCTCACCTAGCTCGTGGAATACATCGATGCAACGCTTCCCACAGTCTCCGACTCGACAGCACTGCTTCCAGCCCCTGCATTCGTCATCTTCCTCACATGTCTGTGCATTCTTCTTGTCGCAGACATGTTGGGTTTCAGATGGTTCTGGACACTCCTCGTAAAACTCTGACGAGAGACAAATTTTAGTATCAACAACTGGACAAAGTTTCACAGACTCAGGAGACCCCAGCAGGAAAGGAGCGTGGACACGGAGACCTTAATCTGAACCAACTCCAGGCTGGGATGAAGCGGAGTGAAATGAGTCACAGGAGGGAGTTGTGTATAATTTATTCTCTTTAACACAGTAAAACAGCCCGGGGTGATTCACAGGATTGTAAATCAGACCAAATTTAACACTGAGTCACAGAGGGAGAAGTGATCAAAAACCTGCTCTTAGAGGTCAGAGTTTTGAAAAAAAATTTAGATTACCCAATTATTTTTTCCAATTAATGGGGCAATTTAGTGTGGCCAATCCACCTACTCTGCACATTTTTTTTTTGGGTTGGGGCGAAACCCACGCAGACACGGGGAGAATGCGCAAACTCCACACGGACAGTGACCCAGAGCCGGGATCGAACCTGGGACCTCAGCGCCATGAGGCAGCTGTGCTAACCATTAGGCCACCATGCTGCCCTTAGAGGTCAGAGTTAAGGAACATTTTAAAGGAGGGAGAGAGGTTTATTGACGGAGTTCCAGAACTTGGGGTCTGGTGAGCTGAAAGGATGGTCGCAAATGGTGGTAGAATCGAAATTGGGCTCCTCAAGAGAATGCAGAGATCTCAGAGGTAGAGAGGCTTGTGGGGGCTGTAGGAGGTTATAGAGAAAGGGAAGGTTGTAGTGGCTGGAAGAAGGTACAGCGATAAGGAGGGTTGTAGTGGCTGGAGGAAGGTACAAAGATAGGGAGGGTTGTAGGTGACAGGGGTGGTCACAGAGATAGGGATGATTGTATGTGCTGGGGGGGGGGGGGGGGGGGGTGGTGGGTCACAGAGATAGCGTGTGGGGGTTTTGGGGCTGCTGTAGGTTAGAGACAGGGCGGGTTGTAGGACTTGGTGGAGGTGACTGAAATAAAGAGGTTTCTCGGGGTCTGGACAAAGTTGCAGAGTTAGGGAGGTTGATAGGGGCTGGAAGAAGTTACATAGATAGGAAGGTGTTTAGTGGCTGGGGTTGTTACAGAGATAGGGAAGGTTGTAGGAGCTGTATGATGTTACAGAGATAAATACAGTTCTAGGGGTCTGGATGAGGTTACAGAGATTGGAAGGACTATTGTGACTAAGGGAGATTACTGAGATAACGGAAGATGAAGAACTGGAGGAGGTTACAGAGATTGGAAGGACTATTGTGACTAAGGGAGATTACTGAGATAACGGAAGATGAAGAACTGGAGGAGGTTATAGAGATGGGGTGGTCGGGGCTACATGAGGTGATTGGATAGGAACAGGGGGAGGCCCATTATGCCCCTTTAGAGCCTGATCAACAGGAACAGGAAGCGGTCCACTGATCTCCTCTCGAGCCAGTTACCCAGGAACATCAAGAGGCCCCCATTCATCCTCTCCCCAGCCTGTTTCCCAGGTTCCGGTGGAGGACCATTCAGCCCCTCTCAAGCCTATTACATGGGAACAGGAGGAGGCCCATTCAGCCTCTCCCAAGTCTATTACACATGAAAAGGAAGAGGCCCATTCAGCCTCTCTCGGGACTGTTACACAGGAACAGGATGAGGCCGATTTAACCCCTCTCGAGCTTCCCACACAGGAACAGGAGGAGTTCCATTCAGTCTATCCTGAGAGACTGTTTAACCAATAAATTAGTTAATGGGTGTTTTGCATTCCATCTCCATTCACCGACCTTAATTGCATAACTTTGAGATCGGTAACAAACGTGATTTCTCAATCCCTGACTACTCGTCCATGAGAGCAGACACTCCACATCTTGTTCTCACCTAGCTCGTAGAATACATCGATGCAACGCTTCCCACAGTCACCGACTCGACAGCACTGCTTCCAACCCCTGCATTCGTCATCTTCCTCACATGTCTGTGCATTCTTCTTGTCGCAGACATGTTGGGTTTCAGATGGTTCTGGACATTCCTCGTAAAACTCTTCTGTTTTGAGAGACAAATTTTAGTATCAATAACTGGACAAAGTTTTGCAGACTCTGGAGACCACAAGAGGAAAGGAGCGTGGATACGGGGACGTTAATCTGAACCAACTCCAGGCTGGGATGGAACGGAGTGAAATGAGTCATAGGAGGGAGTAGTCTTCTTTTCAACACAGTGAAACAGTCTCGGATTGTAAATCAGACCAAATTTAACATTGAGACACAGAGAGAGAGGTTAGAGAGAGGTGATCAAAAACCTGCTCTAAGAGGTCGGAGTGAAGGAACATCTTAAAGGAGGGAGAGAGGCAGAGAGGTTTAGGGAGGGAATTCCAGAGGTTGGGGTCCGGAGAGTTGAAAGGGCTGCCGCGAATGGTGGAATAATTGAAATTGGGCTCCTGAGGAGAACAGAACTGGAGAATGCAGAAATATCAGAGATAGAAAAGCTTGTGAGGGCTGGTGGAGATCACGGAGATTGGGAGATTGTCGTGGCTGAAGGTGGTTCCAAAGATAGGAAGCAGTGTAGGGGTGAAGAAGGTTACAGAGATAGGGAGGGGTGTAGAGGCAGAGGAGGTTACAGTGATAGGGAGGATTGTAGTGGCTGCAGGAGGTTAAAGACAAAGGAAGGGGAGGAGGGGTGGGATGTGGATAAGAAATAGTGAAGATCATTAGGGTTAGAGGAAGTTACAGAGACAGGGAGGTTTGTCAGGAATTAAGGACATTACGGAAATAGGGATGGGTGTAGAGACTAGAGGAAATTACAGAGATAGAGAGAGATGTAGGGCTGGAGGAGGTGACAGAGATAGGGAGGGGTGTAGGTCTGGTGGAGGGTTTAATAAGAACATCGGGAGTCAAGGCTGAATAAAATATGAACAATGTTATTTTTTTACACAAGCGATGTGTATACACCACCTAGCAGATCCCTACTGGGTTCCTCTCTGTTTGGTGCCTTATTGGCCGCTCTTATATACACTGGGTAATTGAGATACTCCGCCTCTAGCGGGAGAGCTCGTACTCCACAAGGAGCACGGGGAAGACAAGCATTCTCACCTTGTCAGTCCCGGATGGGATTTTACAGAGGTCACAGAGATAAAATGGGTTGTAGGGGTCTGGAGGAGGTTGCAGAGATCGGGAGAGTTGAAGGGACTGGAGGATATAATAATCTTTATTAGTGTCACAAGTAGGTAATGAAGTAACTGTAAAAAATCCCCTAGTCGCCACGCTACAGAGCCTGTTCGGGTACACTGAGAGAGAATTCAGAATGTGTATTTCACCTAACAAGCACGTCTTTCGGGATTTGTGGGAGGAAACCGAGCACCCGGACCAAACCCATGCAGACAAGGGGAGAACGTGCAGACTCCGCATACACTCACCCAAGCCGGGAATCAAACCTGGTTCCCTAGTACTGTAAGGTAGCAGTGTTAACCACTGTGCTAACCACTGTGCTGCTGTGCTGCCATAGGAACATTTAGTCATCTCAAGCCTGTGACACAGGGATAGGAGGAAGCTCATTCTGCCGAGCTCCAGCCTTTTATAAAGGAATAGGAGGACACCATTCAGCCACTCTTAAGCCTGTTAAATGGGAACAGGAGGCCATTCAGCCCCACTCAAGCCTATTATACAGGAACAGGAGGAGGAAATTCAGCCCCTCTCGAACATGTTACACAGGAACAGGAGGTCCATTCAGTCCACATTGAGAGACTATTAATTAGATAACTGGTGTTACCGGCCTTAATTACGTAATTTTGAGATCGGTAACAAACAGAATTTCTCAATTTCAGACTACTTCCAAGCATACACTCCATGTCTTGTTCTCACCTAGCTCGTAGAATACGTCGATGCAACGCTTCCCACAGTCACCGACTCGACAGCACTGCTTCCAGCCCCTGCATTCGTCATCTTCCTCACATGTCTGTGCATTCTTCTTGTCGCAGACATGTTGGGTTTTAGATGGTTCTGGACATTCCTCGTAAAACTCTGACGAGAGACAAATTTTAGTATCAATAACTGGACAAAGTTTTACAGACTCTGGAGACCCCAAGAGGAAAGGAGCGTGGACACGGGGACCTTAATCTGAACCAACTCCAGGCTGGGATGAAACGGAGTGAAATGAATCATAGGAGGGAGTTGTGTATAATATATTCTCCTTAACACAGTAAAACAGCCCGGGGTGATTCACAGGATTGTAAATCAGACCAAATTTAACACTGAGACACAGAGGAAGAGGTTAGAGAGAGGCAGAGAGGTTTAGGGAGGGAATTCAAGAGGTTGAGGTCTGAGGAGCTGAAAGGACAGCCGCTAGTGGTGGAAGAATTGAATTTGGGCTCCTCAAGAGGACAGAACTGGAGAACGTAGTGACTCAGAGATAGAGAGGCTTCTGAGGGTTGGAGGAGGTTACAGAGGGTTTTGACAAAGCCCTTTGGGTTTTGACAAAGAGTCATTGGACTCGAAACGTTTGCTCTTTTCTCTCCCTACAGATGCTGCCAGACCTGCTGAGATTTTCCAGCATTTTCTCTTTCGTTTCAGATTCCAGCATCCACCGTAATTTGCTTTTATTTATTGTAGAGTCTTGAGGCGGTTACAGAGGTAGGGAGGGTTGTAAGTCTGGAGGAGGTTACAGATAAACGGAGGGTTGTCAGCAATGATGGAGGTTACAGAGATAGGGAGGATTGTAGGGAATGAAGGCAATTACAGAGACAGGGAGGGTTGTAGCGGCTGGATGAGGTTACAGAGATAGAGAGGGTTGTGGAAGGATGGAGGAGGCTACAGAGATAGGAAGGTTTGGAGGTCCTACAGGAGGTTCTAGCGATATGGAGGGATGTAGGGGCTGCAGGAGGCTACAGAGGCAGGGAGGGTTGCTGGGAATGAAGGACGTTGACAGAGTTAGGGAGAGATGTTGGGGCTGGAGGATGTTACAGACCTTTCCAGGGGTCTGGAGAATGTTAGAGAGGGAGGGTCATGGGGGCTGGAGGAGGATACAGAGATAGGGGGGCTTGTCGGGCTGCAGGAGGTTACAGAGACAGGTGTTATGAAACCCTAATGCTCAGTCGATTCCAGCTCCACAGACACCGGAGTGCCAACATAGTGTTTTTGGATGTATTTTATTACAAACATGTATCAAAACAGGTTACAGCAAATGAACACCAGGGGAAACATACTTCCCAGCAATCAAATATACAGTCTGTACAGATTCCACACCGCCCCCCCACCAACCCCGCGACGAACAGCTCCTCAAACACGGTCACAAACATCCCCACTTTTTCTCAAAACCCCCTTAACTCATACTTTATCTTGTCTAGCCGCAGAAAGTCATACAGGTCACCCAGCCATGCCGCTACCCCTGGTGGCAATGCCGACCGCCACTCCAGTAAAATTCGCCACCATGCAATCAGAGAGGCGAAGGCCACGATATCGGCATTCGTCCTTTCCATGAGTGCCGGCTTCTCTGAAATCCCAAATATCGCCACCAAAGGATCCGGGTCCACCTCGTCCTCCACTATCCTGGCTGAGACTGCGAACATTCCGGCCCAGGATCTTCCCGATTTTTCACAACCCCAAAACGTGCACGTGATTCGCTCTCCCCCGCCCACACCTCTCACACTCATTTGCTACCGACTGAAAGAACCCACTCATTCTTGCCCGAGTAATACGCACCCTGTGCACCACCTGAAACTGTATCAGGCTCATCCTTGCACAAGAGGAGGTCCCGTTTACCTTACACAGTGCCTCATTCCATGCTCCCCAGTTGATCTCCCCGCCCAACTCCAATTCCCATTTCTCTTTGATCTTCACCATCTGCTCACCTCCCTGCTCCCCCAGCCACCTGTATATATCCCCAATTCTTCCCTCCCCTTCCACATACGGAAACTTCAGTCGCTCCAGCAGGGTGAATCCCGGCAACCGAGCGTACCCCTTCCAGGCCTTTCACGCAAAGTCCCTGTCGTGCAGATACCTGAACTCACTCGCCCTTGGCAGCTTTACCCTCTCCCTTACCTCCTCCAGACTGGCGAACCCTTCCTCCAAATACAGATTCCTCACCTTCACCAGCCCCACTTTTCTCCATCTCCTATATACACTATCCACCCCCCTCCCGGCTCAAACCCATGATTCTCGCACAGCGGCGTTAACACTGACATCCCTTCCACCCAAAAATGCCTCCTCAACTGATGCCATATCTTCACTGTGGACTGCACCAGAAGGCTCCTTGAATATCCACTCGGAGCCATTGGCAACGCTGCCGTCAACATAACCCTCAAACTGGACTCCTTACAAGATTCCTCCTCCATCCTAACCCACCACCGCCGCACCTTATCCACATTCACCGACCAATAATAATGAAGCAAGTTCGGCCACACCACCCCCCCCCCCCCCCCCCCCCCCCCCCCCCACCCCCCAACACCAGCTTGCCACTTCTGAGGCAGGGTCCTCCCCACCCCCGGCACCTTCCCCGCCCACACAAAGTCCAAAATGATCATGTCCACTTTCCGGAAAAAGGCCTTTGATATAAAGATCGGGAGAGCCTGAAAAATAAACAAGAACTTCAGCAGAATATTTATTTTTATCACTTGGACCCTCCCCGACAAAGTTAAGTGCTGTTTACCCCACCGCTGAAGGTCCTCCCTGGCCTCCTCCACCAGCTTCATTATGTTCCATTTATGGAGTTCCATCCATTCTCTCGCTACCTGAATCTCCAAATACCTAAACGTATCCCTCGCTACCGTAAATGGCATCCCCCCGAAATTAGCCGGCTGTCCCAGCGCATTCACCAGAAAACCTCACTTTTCCCTACATTCAGTTCGCACACCGAGAACCCTGCAAACCTCCCAGCAGGCCCATAATCCTTTCCATACTCTCCAATGGATCCAAAACATACAGCAAGAGGTCATCAGCATAGAGCAACATCCGATGCTCCCTCTGTCCCCTCATAATCCCCCGCCACACCGCCGAGCTGCGAAGATCCATCGCCAGGCCAGTGCAAACAACAATGGCGACAGCGGGCACCCCTGCCTCGTACCCCTGTGTAAGTCAAAGCTTTGTGAGCTCATATCAGTCGTCCTCACCCTCGCCCTTGGTGCCACATACGGCAACCGCACCCATGCCACAAATCCCTAACAAACCCAAACCTTCCCAAAACCTCAAACAAGTACCGCTACTCCACCTGATCAATGCCTTCTCTGCATCCATGGACACCACCACCTCCAGTACCAGTGCCCCCGACGGATTCATCACCACATTCATTGATGGAGAGGTGGGGGTGGGGTTCGGTGATGATACCTCTTAAAACTGAATAGTTAGCATGTCACTGGACTGAGTAATCATTATTAACCATTAAACACGTATTTCTCAGACATACCAGTCATAAGTAATCAAATGGGATTTAGGATAGCTAATTTGACCAAAAGGACATTACTTCTGACATCCTGGGTGGGATTCTCCAACCCCCCAAAAGTCGCCGAGGCATGAATCGCGCCGCCCGCCTCGGAGAATGGCGGGGGCCAGCGCAAAGCTATGGACCCCGGGGCTGCCCGAATTCTCCCGGCCGGATGGGCTGAAGTCCCGCCGGCGTGACCACCGTAATTTAACGGCGTCAACCAGTGCTGATGGTTGACGCCGGACAGCGCGGAGATAAGTCATGGCGTGGGGTTGCCGCAGGAGAAGTGACGGCGTGGCCGCAATCTGTGTGTGGGTGTGTGTGTGTGGGGGGGGGGTTGTGTGTGTGTGGGGGGGTTGTGTGCGTGTGGGGGGCTGTGTGAGGGGGGGAATGGGCGTGTGTGTGGGGTGGGGGGATGAGGGGTGGGGGGGCGGAGGGAGGTGAGGGCGAGTGCCGGTGAGTGCCGGGGTGAGGGGGAGAGGGCAAGTGCCGGGGTGAGGGGGGAGAGGGCGAGTGCCGGGGTGAGGGGGGAGAGGGCGAGTGCCGGGGTGAGGGTGCGAGTGCCGGGGTGAGGGGGGAAGGGGCGAGTGCTGGGGTGAGGAGGGAGAGTGCGAGTGCCGGGGTGAGGGGGGAGAGGGCGAGTGCCGGGGGGAGGGGGCGAGTGCTGGGGTGAGGAGGGAGAGTGCGAGTGCCGGGGTGAGGGGGGAGTGGGCGAGTGCCGGGGGGAGGGGGCGAGTGCCAGGGTGAGGGGTGAGGGGGCGAGTGCCGGGGGGAGGGGGCGAGTCCCGGGGTGAGGGGGGAGAGGACGAGTGCTGGGGAGGGGGGGAGAGGGCAAGTGCCGGGGGGAGGGGGCGAGTGCCGGGGAGAGAGGAGAGGGCGAATGCTGGGGGGAAGGGGCGAGTGCCAGGGAGGGGGGAGTGGGCGAGTGCTGGGAGGAGGGGGCGAGTGCCAGGGTGGGGGGAGAGGGCGAGTGCTGGGAGGAGGGGGCGAGTGCCAGGGAGGGGGGAGGGGGCGAGTGCTGGGGGGAGGGGGGCGAGTTCCAGGCAGGGGGGAGAGGGTGAGGGAGATCACCCGCCTGGTTGGGGCTGGTTGCTGGGCGACAGGGGTTACCCGTTGCGGTCGTGGCTGATGACGCCTATTTGGAGGCCATAGTGTGACGCGGAGAACAGCTACAATGATGCCCTTGCCGTGACCAGGGGTGTGATAGAAGTGCTTTGGCCTGCTAAAAATGCGTTTCAGGTGCCTGGACCGCTCTGGAGGTGCCCTCCAGTAACCGCCAGATAGGGTCGGCCGCATCGTTGTGGTGTGCTGCGTCCTGCACAACATAGCCCAGCAGGGGGGCGATGTGCCGCAGGCAGAGGAGGGGGGGGTGGAGGAGCAGCAGGACAAGGCTCAGTCCTCCCCAGATGAGGAGGATGGGGGCAATGGTCAGGACAAACAGGCTGGACATGGGCAGGAGGCTGCCCACCATTACCGGCTGGACTAGCGGGCACGGGACAGGCTGAAAGCCACCCGGTTCACTGACTAGGGGGGCGTGGGAATCGTCGAATATGGGCACAGACCACACACCACGGCAACAGCCGACCACCTTCACTCCCCCCCACCCACAAACCACACCCTCACCCCCCAACACCAACACCCCCACCCACCCACTCACCAACCACACCCACCCCACCCGCATGCACACCACCCCTCCATTGCACATCCACCTGCGGCACAATGCGCCAACTTACTCAGTGTCTAATTGTTTGGCCTTACGGGCCCTTTGATTATGTTTAGATGGTTCCCCAGACGGTACAGTAGAACTGGAGGTGGAATCCTGTGATTCCTGCCCTGTGACTCGGGATCCCTTTGGCGGTCGTTTCCTGGGGCGGCCCGGCCTCGATGGGCCAGGCTGCGCTCGGGCGACTGGGATGGCGAGCAGCCAGCCTGTTCTGCCCGTTGCCCACCAGATGCACCTGAAACGGAGGGGGAGGGGGGTGGGGGGAGTCCGAGGTGCCCCGTTGTTCCGGGACCTCACCTGCAGGGGGACCCAGGACGGGCCCCAGCACCTCCTCCTCCCTCGGGTGCCCGATGGGCCCCCCAGGCCTCTACATGGGTCAGGGGTGCGAACGGATCAGCCAGTCCTGGAGGCCCGCCCTGGTATCGACAAGGGCCTGCAAGTTTGCACCATGGAGCTCAGGGAGTTGCCCATCCGTGTCTGTGTCTGGGCGACGTCGGCCAGCACCTGGGAAATGGCGCCGATGCCCTCAGCGATGGCCTGCTGGGACTGGGCCACTGCCTGCTGAGACTGAGCCACTGCCTGCTGAGACTGAGCCATGGCCTGCTGAGACAGGGCCACGGCGTTGAGCGCCTCTGCCATCTGCCGCTGTCACCCCCTTTGATCGTCCCTGGTTCGGTGACTGCATCGGGTCTATGGGTGGGTGTGGTAACTCCAGGAACCCAGGACCCGTCTGGGCGGCAGATGTTTGCTTGCGCCAGGATGCCCTTCGACCTCCCGGCCCCTCTGCTGCTCCTACCTCCACCTGCTGTACCGGTACGGCTGTGTTGTGCGCACCAGTGAGTGTACCAGAAATCTCATCACTAAAGTGCCCAACCGAGGTGTCTCTGCGATGGTGGAGGGTGTTGGAGAAAGCAGTGGCATTGTGTCGTGAGCATCATCCGACCCAGAGTCCATGGTCCCCTGGGTTGGCGGTTCGTGTCCACCCGTCCGCTGTGTTTCAGTGTCCTGTATTTCGGTGTCATGTGTGTCGGTGTCCAGGGTAGGGGTATCCTGGGTAGGGCTGTCCAGGGTAGGGGTATCCTGGGTAGGGCTGTCCTGGGTAGGGCTGTCCTGGGTAGGGGGTGTCCTAGGTAGGGCTGTCCTGGGATAGGGGTGTCCTGAGTAGGGATGTCCTGGGTAGGGCTGTCCTGAGTAGGGGTATCCTGGGTAGGGCTGTCCTGGGTAGGGCTGTCCTGGGTAGGGGTATCCTGGGTAGGGCTGTCCTGGGTAGGGCTGTCCTGGGTAGGGCTGTCCTGGGTAGGGGGTGTCCTGGGTAGGGGGTGTCCTGGGTAGGGGGTGTCCTGGGTAGGGCTGTCCTGGGTAGGGCTGTCCTGGGTAGGGGGTGTCCTAGGTAGGGCTGTCCTGGGATAGGGCTGTCCTGAGTAGGGATGTCCTGGGTAGGGCTGTCCTGAGTAGGGGTATCCTGGGTAGGGCTGTCCTGGGTAGGGCTGTCCTGGGTAGGGGTATCCTGGGTAGGGGTATCCTGGGTAGGGGTGTCCTGGGTAGGGCTGTCCTGGGTAGGGCTGTCCTGGGTAGGGCTGTCCTGGGTAGGGGTGTCCTGGGTAGGGCTGCCCTGGGTAGGGCTGTCCTGGGTAGGGGTGTCCTGGGTAGGGCTGTCCTGGGTAGGGGTATCCTGGGTAGGGCTGGCCTGGGTAGGGCTGTCCTGGGTAGGGCTGTCCTGGGTAGGGCTGCCCTGGGTAGGGCTGCCCTGGGTAGGGCTGCCCTGGGTAGGGGTGTGCTGGGTAGGGCTGCCCTGAGTAGGGCTGCCCTGGGTAGGGCTGTCCTGGGTACGGGTGTCCTGGGTAGGGGTGTCCTGAGTAGGGGTGTCCTGGGTAGGGCTGTCCTGGGTACGGGTGTCCTGGGTATGGCTGTCCTGAGTAGGGGTTCCTGAGTAGGGGTGTCCTGGGTAGGGCTTTCCTGGGTAAGGGTGTCCTGAGTAGGGCTGTCCTGGGTAGGGGTGTCCTGGGTAGGGTTGTCCTGGGTAGGGGTGTCCTGGCTCGGCTGCGACAGGGGCCTGTGGCTGCCCCCCTCGTCGCTGGGTGTCACACGCCTGCGTCGCCGCACCCGCACGAGACGGGGGCTTCGTCTCCCTGTTGCTCCGGGCCTGTCCCTGTCTTGTGGCCGCCCTGGGGCATCCTGCGGGCGACTGCTTCCCATGTCTGACACCGTCCCACCCATTGCCTCCACCGTGGACGCCACCCGTGTGGTTTCGGCCTCGGTGGCACGCATGACCGGCACCACTCCCAGCTCCTGGACGCGGGTGGACTCCTCCACCTGAGTCTGCAGCCGCCACAAGCCGCTGTCACCCCCTTTGATCGTCCCTGGTTCGATGACTGCCCCCCTGGAAGTCATCCCATGGGGGATTGAGGATATGTGGGATATGGGGGAGGGGGATATGGGGGAGGGGGATGTGGGGGATATTGGGGATATGGGGGTGTGGGGAAATGGGGGGATATGGGGATATATGGGAGGGGGTATATTGGGGAGGGGGTATATGGGGGATTGAGGATATGTGGGATATGGGGGAGGGGGATATGGGGGAGGGGGATGTGGGGGATATTGGGGATATGGGGGGATATGGGGGGAGGGAGGTGTGGGGGAGGGGGTATTTGGGGATATGGGAAGGGGGATATGGGGGAGGGGGTATATGGGGTATATGGGGAAGGGGGATATGTGGATATATGGGAGGGGGTATATTGGGGAGGGGGTATATGGGGGATTGAGGATATGTGGGATATGGGGGAGGGGGATATGGGGGAGGGGGATATGGGGAGGGGGGATTATGGGGGAGGGGACTAGGGGGATATGGGGGAGGGGGGATATGGGCGAGAGAGGGTATGGGGGAAATGGGGGAGGGGGGATATGGGGGAAATGGGGGAGGGGGTTATGGGGGAAATAGGGGATGGGGATATGGAGGAGGGGGATATGGGGGAAATGGGGGAGGGGGATATGGGGAGGGTGGATATGGCGGAGGGGGGAATATAGAGGTTATGGGGAGGGGGACATGGGAGAGGGAGGATATGGGGAGGGGGGGATATAGGGAGGGGGTATATGGGGGATGGGGGAATATGGAGGATATGGGGAGGGGGACATGGGAGAGGGAGGATATGGGGAAGGGGATATGGGGGAGGGGGTATAAGGGGAATATGGGGAAGGGGGATATAGAGGAGGGTGTATATGGGGAGGGGGTATATGGGGGAGGGGATATGGGGAGGGGTGTATGGGGCAGGGGGATATGAGGAGGGGGATATGGGGAGGGGGACTATGGGGGATATGGGGGAGGGGGCTATGGGTGATATAAGGGGGATATGGGGAGGGGTTTATGGGGGAGGGGGGATATGGGGGAGGGGTTGAGCCGTGGGGGTCTCACTTGGTGGTGCGCCCCCGACCTCTGATTCGGCAACCTCCCGGTCCTCGGGTCCGCCTGCCATTTCCAGGGCCCTCTCCTCATGAACGGTGAGTGGTCTCTCATCAGCTGGGCCCCCTCCGGTCCTCTCACGCTCCCTGTTGTTGAGTGCGCGCTTCTCCTGTGGGGGGCGGGCAGGTGGGTGGCAGGGATAATTGGCAACAGTGTTAGACAGGGATATACGTGCAGGCCAGCGGTTGTGCCTATATTGGCATAGGTGCGCGGCACATTAGGATTAGGGTTGGTTGCAACCGGGGTTGTGACGCACATCGGGGGGGGGGGTGGGGGGCGGTATTCACCCTGGCTGCCCTGACGAGGTTGTTGACCTTCTTGTGGCACTGGGCGCCTGTCCTGACGGCCTCTGCCACCACCCTCCACAGGTGCCGGCTGAGGCGTGGGGCGACCCTGCGGCCGTGTCCGTGGTACAGGGCCTCCCTCCTCTGCTCTACTGCATCCAGGAGCACCTCAATGTCGCGCTCCTGGAACCTCGGGGCTGCGCGGCGGGCGGCCATCTTGTCGGGTCTCCGGGGTGGGAGGGGGCGGTGTCTTTTGTGCTGTGGTGCCACCCGGCGTCAATGACACTGCGCGTCCGCCGCGAGTGATGCCGTCAGGACTGGCGTGACGCCGTGACTGGCCCATTCGGGGCGGAGACTTTGCGCCGTTTGGGGGAGCCCGATGCCGGAGTGATCTTTGCCGTTTTTTGGCACCGAGTTCCGGCCATTGCGCAGATTTATCGGAAAATCCCGCCCCCTGTCTTTGTGAAACAATTCAGGGTGCTGGTTCTGTTGCTCTGTTTCTCACAAACAGTCAGCACAGGCTGAGATTGTACATAGCTGTCAGGATGAGGATTAATCATGGGTTGCTTGCAATTCTATTGGGTAAACACTACTTGCAATTCTATTGGATAAGTTTAAACGTAGCAGTTTCAGGGATTGGATTGCGTCCAACTGGGGTGGGCTATTGATTTTTGAACGTTGTATAAGTACTGTGTTCTGGTCTTTGTTCGGCAGAACATCTTGGCAGATATCCAGTATTTCTCCGTGTACACGTAACAAGCTTGATTGAACAGCCACCTTGTCTCAGTTGTCGTTATGTTTTTTCCTCTCTGTACTGAGTTAAGCCACAGGGAATAACCCCACGTGGAAGCTGACTCAATACACAGGTCTTGAAACCGCTCCTACATCATCGTCTTATATTACTCGCGAGCTGCCTGCCCTTCACGAAGCCTGTTTGATCTTCTGCAACTCCCTGGGACACCGTCCTCCATCCTCCCCACCAACAATTTCGCCAATACTTTCACATCCATGTTCAATAGTGATATGGGTTGAAACGACCCACATTCCACCGGGTTCCTCCTCTTGTGCAAGGATGGATCTGAGACAGTTTAAGGGATTAGTGTGATAATCACAAAAACCTCCATACGCCAACAACCCCGAGTCAAACCTCCACCCCGACCTCAGCTCTTGTCCCACTCTAATTTGAATCTCCAGCCAGTGGGGCGCATGGTCCGAGCTAACTATCCCCACATAGCCTGCCCCTCCACCCCAACCAAAATCTTCCGACTAACTACAAAGTAATCAATCCTCGAATACACTTTATGGACGTGTGAAAAGAAAGAATACTCCCTTCCCCTGGGTTTTGAAACCCCCATGGATCCACCATACCCATCCTCTCCATAAAATCCCCCAGCTCCCTTGCTATTCGTACCATACCAATCGACCTGGGGCTCGACCTATCCACCCTCAGCTCCAAGACACAGTTAAAATGTCCTCCCATGATCAACTGGTGCGTGGTCAAATCCCAATGCCAGCAACCCCCTCATAAAACCCACATCATCTCAATTTGGGGCATACACATTTACCAACACTACCTGTGCCCCTTCCAATACCCCACTCACAATCACATACCTCCCACCCGGATCCCTCACCTCCTCAGCACTCACAAATCCCATTTTCTTGCTCATTAAAATCGTCACTCCCCTCGGTTTCAAATCAAACTCTGAGGAAAAACCTGCCCACCCACCCTTTCCTTAACTTAACCTGGTCCTTCACATGGAGGTGCGTTTCCTGCAGAAAGACCACCCCCGCTTTCAAGCTCCTGAGGTGCGCTAAAAACCAGTGACCTTTTAACCAGCTCGTTCAGTCCCCGGATGTTTCACGTTACCAGCCTATCGCCTCCAATCTCCTCTACCATCTGTCATCTTCCCCACTTAACTTCCGCCCCCTTTGTTCCACCCTATACCATCCCAGATGGCCCTTTTCTCTGCCCTTGACCATGTCATCTCTCCCCCCTGCCATGTTGCAACAACCTCCTCCACCACCTCACTTCTGTTCACCAGCATCACCTGCTAGTGCAGCAGCCCTGCCCAAAGGCACCTCCCAATGACCTTCCCCTTCCCCCCCCCCTCCACTCCTCAGCTCAAGGAGGAAGGCGCCTTGCTGATCTTACCCTCCCCAACCCAAAAAAGGACTTCTCCTGAACTCCAGGCAGCCTTCTCCGAAAGAAAACAAACAAATTTGAAACACAAACATTCCTATAAAGCAGGAGGGGAGGATGGGAACATCCATCCTCACATACATTCTTCACCCTGACAACCCCATAGAATCCCAACAGTAAACACCAACCCCCCCCTCCCACAAAAAAGACAACAATCCCCCAATCCCTACCCCCACTTCCAACACACTCTCAACCATTACAAAGTGCCAGCACCCCATTTCCCAAGCACTGTCCGCTCAGTTCTCCCCTAGTTTATGCTCATTAATGAAGTCTTCGGCGCTTCTGGGGGTCTCGAAATAATACTCGCGGCCTCCAAACGTCACCCATACTTTCGCCAGGTAGAGCATCCCAACCCGATCGGCCACCGGTACAGCACTGCCTTGACCTTGTTGAAGCCTGCCCGCCGCTTTGCCAACTCGGCTCCGATGTCCTGATAAATACGGACGTTATTCCCCTCCCAGTCGCAGGTGTGCTTCTCCCTGGCCCACCGCAGAATCTTCTCTTTCTCCACAAATTTATGGAGTCTCACGATCACTGCCTGTAGCGGCTCCCCAGCAATCGCCTTCTGCCTCAGGGACCTATGTACTCGGTCCACTTCAGGCGCCTTATATAGCACCCCTTCTGCCACCAGCATCTTCGAGACGTACCTCGTAGTATTCACATCTTCCACTCCTTCAGGCAGGCCCATTATTTGCAGGTTCTGCCTTCTTGAGGTATTCTCCTGCTCCTTCACCTTTGCCCTCAACGTTTTACACAAGTCCCCAAGGAGCCCCACTTCAGCCTCCAGAACCACTACACGATCACTGTGATCCAAGATCACTCCTTTGATCGCCCGAATCTGCGACCCCTGCACTTTTCCACCCGTTCCAGAAAACTCTTCAGGGGTTCCACTGCTCCTTCGATGGCCTTCGAGCGATCCTCACGCATTTCCTGCCTCTGCTGGCAGATTTCCTCCTTAATAAACGGCATCAGCTCCTCCACCTGGGCCTTCCCGGGGGAAACTACTCCTCCAACATTCACCTAAGCCTTTTCATCAAAGTTCCACCCCGTATCGGGTAAAAAGTACTCTTTTCTGTGTCTTCAAGCAGGAGCTTCTCTGTGTGTGACCACTCACTCCATGACCACCACAGGAAAACCCCCCGGAGTCCCAACGTAAGTCAGTTAACTAATAATTTGTCTAAAATGTGCAGAATCATTGGCCCCTTGACTGCTCAGCTATCGGGTTTGTAGATTGAATACAAGAACTGTTCATTTGTAACAGAACAAAGTTGAAAAGTGCAGGAATTATAACAGAATAATGGCCAGCTAATCTACTGCTCCCCCTTTCACCATCCTACCCTCTATCCAAACACAAGACAGACACAGGGGGAGGGGAAAAACCATAGAAATTAAATTGAAAAGAGGGAGTCCTTGCTTTAATTTTTGAAGTAATTGCAGCAGGCTGCCCTCCTAGGATTCTTTGGGATCGAAGCCATGGGTGTAGAATTAAAGGTGGTTTATGGCAGTGGATTCAGTCAGTACTCCCAGACAATATGATTTATTTTGGCGAGTCACTTCAACTTTTATTAACCTGGACTTTCATTCGAAGGAACAGCCTCAGGCTTGTTTAATTCTTACTTGTTTCTAACTCCACCAGATAAGAACAGAGATTTTAAAAGAGTTCTATACATTTGAACCCTGACTGCAGCTGATGGCTTGACTTTGGTTTCCTTGCAGTTCAGACTGGCTGTACAGAGAGAGGTTTTTACCTTGGATCTTTAGAAATAATCCATTAGATGAGAGAGAAATCAGAGCCGATGACTCTTTAAGCTTCTGACATCAAAACAAAAAGTTGTAGGGACAGGAAGAGATTGCATTGGAACAGCAGGAGGGATATTCAGCACCTCTCGATCCTGTTACACAGGAATGTGGTGATATGCCTGTGGGCAATATCATAGATGGATGGTGTGCGACCTCTAACCAGCAGGTGGCAGTGCGGACATCAGCCAGTCTCAAGACTGTGGTAATGTGACCAGGGAGTCCCATATAAGGGGATACACATCTGGCCGTCACGAGATGATTGCAGGAGATGGTAGCAAGTCATACAGGTGAACAGTCAGTTCCAGAGGAGTGTAAGGGGACTCCATGAAAATGTGCTTTGTAACAAGTTGCTAACTTACCACATGAGACTCAATAAATATCTTGGTTTGGACAAGTCTAGGTGTTTAATGGATCCCTTTGGAAGATATAGAAGACCAAACACAACATGGTACCACGAGTGCTGAACATTTAAAGACAGCAACTGCAGTGACAACGTTAGGCACTCGGCTGGAAGACCGTTCTGATGAACTGCAACCTGAGGCGACTTGGTGCAATAGAAGAATGGAGGTACAGATTCACGAGGTCAGTGGACCCCGCCAGGTCCAGTTCATGGGTAACGTAGAATACAATTGCCGTTACTTTAAGCAGCAATTCGGAATCTAACTTTAGGCCCTAGGCCTGAAGGCACAGCCTGAAGACAGGCTTCTTGCATTGCTCCTAGCGGCGGTAGGTTCTCAAGCAAAGACCAAACACAACAAGGAACAGGAGGAGGACCATTCAGCCCCTCTCAAGCCTGTTACACAGGAACAGGATGAGTTCCAATTTAACCCCTCTCGAGCTTCCCACACAGGAACAGGAGGAGTTCCATTCAGTCCACCCTGAGAGTCTGTCTAACCAATAAATTAGACAATGGGTGTTTTCAATTCTACCTCCATTCACCGACCTTAATTACATAACTTTGAGATCGGTAACAAACGTGATTTCTCAATCCCTGACTACTCGTCCATGCGAGCAGACACTCCACGTCTTGTTCTCACCTAGCTCGTGGAATACATCGATGCAACGCTTCCCACAGTCTCCGACTCGACAGCACTGCTTCCAGCCCCAGCATTCGTCATCTTCCTCACATGTCTGTGCATTCTTCTTGTCGCAGACATGTTGGGTTTCAGATGGTTCTGGACATTCCTCGTAAAACTCTGACGAGAGACAAATTTTAGTATCAACAACTGGACAAAGTTTCACAGACTCTGGAGACCCCAGCAGGAAAGGAACGTGGACACGGAGACCTTAATCTGAACCAACTCCAGGCTGGGATGAAGCGGAGTGAAATGAGTCACAGGAGGGAGTTGTGTATAATTTATTCTCTTTAACACAGTAAAACAGCCCGGGGTGATTCGCAGGATTGTAAATCAGACCAAATTTAACACTGAGTCACAGAGGGAGAAGTGATCAAAAACCTGCTCTTAGAGGTCAGAGTTTAAAAAAAAAATTTAGATTACCCAATTATTTTTTCCAATTAATGGGGCAATTTAGTGTGGCCAATCCACCTACTCTGCACATTTTTTTTTTGGGTTGGGGCGAAACCCACGCAGACACGGGGAGAATGCGCAAACTCCACACGGACAGTGACCCAGAGCCGGGATCGAACCTGGGACCTCAGCGCCATGAGGCAGCTGTGCTAACCATTAGGCCACCATGCTGCCCTTAGAGGTCAGAGTTAAGGAACATTTTTAAGGAGGGAGAGAGGTTTATTGACGGAGTTCCAGAACTTGGGGCCTGGTGAGCTGAAAGGATGGTCGCAAATGGTGGTAGAATCGAAATTGGGATCCTCAAGAGAATGCAGAGATCTCAGAGGTAGAGAGGCTTGTGGGGGCTGTAGGAGGTTATAGAGAAAGGGAAGGTTGTAGTGGCTGGAAGAAGGTACAGCGATAAGGAGGGTTGTAGTGGCTGGAGGAAGGTACAAAGATAGGGAGGGTTGTAGGTGACAGGGGTGGTCAAAGAGATAGGGATTGTTGTATGTCCTGCGGGGGGGGGGGGGGGGGGGGGGGGGTGGTCACAGAGATAGCGTGTGGGGGTTTTGGGGCTGCTGTAGGTTAGAGACAGGGCGGGTTGTAGGACTTGGTGGAGGTGACTGAAATAAAGAGGTTTCTCGGGGTCTGGACAAAGTTGCAGAGTTAGGGAGGTTGGTAGGGGCTGGAAGAAGTTACATAGATAGGAAGGTTGTAGGAGCTGTATGATGTTACAGAGATAAATACAGTTCTAGGGGTCTGGATGAGGTTACAGAGATTGGAAGGACTACTGTGACTAAGGGAGATTACTGAGATAACGGAAGATGAAGAACTGGAGGAGGTTACAGAGATGGGGTGGTCGGGGCTGCATGAGGTGATTGGATAGGAACAGGGGGAGGCCCATTATGCCCCTTTAGAGCCTGATCAACAGGAACAGGAAGCGGTCCACTGATCTCCTCTCGAGCCAGTTACCCAGGAACATCAAGAGGCCCCCATTCATCCTCTCCCCAGCCTGTTTCCCAGGTTCCGGTGGAGGACCAACAACTGGACAATGTTTGACAGACACTGGAGACCCCAAAAGGTAAGAGATTGTGGACTGGGGAGCTGAACGGACTGCCACGAATGATGGGATAATTGAAATTGGGCTCCTCAAGAGAAAGTTGTAGTGGTAGGAGAGGTTTTAGAGACTGGAGATGGGTATAGAGATCGGGAGGTTTATAGGGGGCCGGAGAGGGGTAGAGAGATCGGGAGAGTTTTAGCGGCTGTATGAGGTCATAGAGATAGGGAGGGTTCAAGGGAGCTGAAGGAGGTTATAGAGATAGGGCGGGATGTCGGGACTGGAGGAGGTTATAAATATAGGGAAGGTTGTATGGGCTGGAGGAGGTTCTAAAGATAGGGAAGGTTGTATGGGCTGGAGGAGGTTAAAAAGATAGGGAAGGTTGTATGGGCTGGAGGAGGTTATAAAGATAGGGAGGGATGTAGGGACTGGAGGAGGTTATAAATATAGGGAAGGTTGTATGGGCTGGAGGAGGTTATAAAGATAGGGAGGGATGTAGGGGCTGGAGGAGGTTATGAATATCGGGAAGGTTGTATGGGCTGGAAGAAGGTACAGAGATAAGGAGGGTTGTAGTGGCTGGAGGAAGGTACAAAGATAGGGAGGGTTGTAGGTGACAGGGGTGGTCAAAGAGATAGGGATTGTTGTATGTGCTGCGGGTGGAGGGGGGGTGGTCACAGAGATAGGGATGATTGTATGTGCTGGGGGGGTGGGTCACAGAGATAGCGTGTGGGGGTTTTGGGGCTGCTGTAGGTTAGAGACAAGGCGGGTTGGAGGCCATTCAGCCCCACTCAAGCCTATTATACAGGAACAGGAGGAGGAAATTCAGCCCCTCTCGAACATGTTACACAGGAACAGGAGGTCCATTCAGTCCACATTGAGAGACTATTAATTAGATAACTGGTGTTACCGGCCTTAATTACGTAATTTCTCAATTTCATACTACTTCCAAGCATACACTCCACGTCTTGTTCTCACCTAGCTCGTGGAATACGTCGATGCAGCGCTTCCCACAGTCACCGACTCGGCAGCACTGCTTCCAACCCCTGCATTCGTCATCTTCCTCACATGTCTGTGCATTCTTCTTGTCGCAGACATGTTGGGTTTTAGATGGTTCTGGACACTCCTCGTAAAAATATTCTGTTTTGAGAGACAAATTTTAGTATCAATAACTGGACAAAGTTTTACAGACTCTGGAGACCACAAGAGGAAAGGAGCGTGGACACGGGGACCTTAATCTGAACCAACTCCAGGCTGGGATGAAACGGAGTGAAATGAGTCAATGGGAGGGAGTAGTCTTCTTTTCAACACAGTGAAACGGTCTCGGATTGTAAATCAGACCAAATTTAACATTGAGACACAGAGAGAGAGGTTAGAGAGAGGTGATCAAAAACCTGCTCTAAGAGGTCGGAGTGAAGGAACATCTGAAAGGAGGGAGAGAGGCAGAGAGGTTTAGGTAGGGAATTCCAGAGGTTGGGGTCTGGAGAGTTCAAAGGGCTGCCGCGAATGGTGGAATAATTGAAATTGGGCTCCTGTGGAGAACAGAACTGGAGAATGCAGAAATATCAGAGATAGAAAAGCTTGTGAGGGCTGGTGGAGATCACGGAGATTGGGAGATTGTCGTGGCTGGAGGTGGTTCCAAAGATAGGAAGCAGTGTAGGGGTGAAGAAGGTTACAGAGATAGGGAGGGGTGTAGAGGCAGAGGAGGTTACAGTGATAGGGAGGATTGTAGCGGCTGCAGGAGGTTAAAGACAAAGGAAGGGGAGGAGGGGTGGGATGTGGATAAGAAATAGGGAAGATCATTAGGGTTAAAGGAAGTTACAGAGACAGGGAGGTTTGTCAGGAATTAAGGACATTACGGAAATAGGGATGGGTGTAGAGACTAGAGGAAATTACAGAGATAGAGAGAGATGTAGGGCTGGCGGAGGTGACAGAGATAGGGAGGAGTGTAGGTCTGGTGGAGGGTTTAATAAGAACATCGGGAGTCAAGGCTGAATAAAATATGAACAAAGTTATTTTTTTACACAAGCGATGTGTATACACCACCTAGCAGATCCCTACTGGGTTCCTCTCTGTTTGGTGCCTTATTGGCCGCTCTTATATACACTGGGTAATTGAGATACTCCGCCTCTAGCGGGAGAGCTCGTACTCCACAAGGAGCACGGGGAAGACAAGCATTCTCACCTTGTCAGTCCCGGATGGGATTTTACAGAGGTCACAGAGATAAAATGAGTTGTAGGGGTCTGGAGGAGGTTGCAGAGATCGGGAGAGTTGAAGGGACTGGAGGATATAATAATCTTTATTAGTGTCACAAGTAGGTAATGAAGTAACTGTAAAAAATCCCCTAGTCGCCACGCTACAGAGCCTGTTCGGGTACACTGAGAGAGAATTCAGAATGTGTATTTCACCTAACAAGCACGTCTTTCGGGATTTGTGGGAGGAAACCGAGCACCCGGACCAAACCCATGCAGACAAGGGGAGAACGTGCAGACTCCGCATACACTCACCCAAGCCGGGAATCAAACCTGGTTCCCTAGTACTGTAAGGTAGCAGTGTTAACCACTGTGCTAACCACTGTGATGCTGTGCTGCCATAGGAACATTTAGTCATCTCAAGACTGTGGCACAGGGATAGGAGGAAGCTCATTCTGCCGAGCTCCAGCGTTTTATAAAGGAATAGGAGGACACCATTCAGCCACTCTTAAGCCTGTTAAATGGGAACAGGAGGCCATTCAGCCCCACTCAAGCCTATTATACAGGAACAGGAGGAGGAAATTCAGCCCCTCTCGAACATGTTACACAGGAACAGGAGGTCCATTCAGTCCACATTGAGAGACTATTAATTAGATAACTGGTGTTACCGGCCTTAATTACGTAATTTTGAGATCGGTAACAAACAGAATTTCTCAATTTCAGACTACTTCCAAGCATACACTCCACGTCTTGTTCTCACCTAGCTCGTGGAATACGTCGATGCAGCGCTTCCCACAGTCACCGACTCGGCAGCACTGCTTCCAACCCCTGCATTCGTCATCTTCCTCACATGTCTGTGCATTCTTCTTGTCGCAGACATGTTGGGTTTTAGATGGTTCTGGACACTCCTCGTAAAAATCTTCTGTTTTGAGAGACAAATTTTAGTATCAATAACTGGACAAAGTTTTACAGACTCTGGAGACCCCAAGAGGAAAGGAGCGTGGATACGGGGACCTTAATCTGAACCAACTCCAGGCTGGGATGAAACGGAGTGAAATGAATCATAGGAGGGAGTTGTGTATAATATATTCTCCTTAACACAGTAAAACAGCCCGGGGTGATTCACAGGATTGTAAATCAGACCAAATTTAACACTGAGACACAGAGGAAGAGGTTAGAGAGAGGCAGAGAGGTTTAGGGAGGGAATTCAAGAGGTTGAGGTCTGAGGAGCTGAAAGGACAGCCGCTAGTGGTGGAATAATTGAATTTGGGCTCCTCAAGAGGACAGAACTGGAGAACGTAGTGACTCAGAGATAGAGAGGCTTCTGAGGGTTGGAGGAGGTTACAGAGGGTTTTGACAAAGCCCTTTGGGTTTTGACAAAGAGTCATTGGACTCGAAACGTTTGCTCTTTTCTCTCCCTACAGATGCTGCCGGACCTGCTGAGATTTTCCAGCATTTTCTCTTTCGTTTCAGATTCCAGCATCCACCGTAATTTGCTTTTATTTATTGTAGAGTCTTGAGGAGGTTACAGAGATAGGGAGGGTTGTAAGTCTGGAGGAGGTTACAGAGAAACGGAGGGTTGTCAGCAATGATGGAGGTTACAGAGATAGGGAGGATTGTAGGGAATGAAGGCAATTACAGAGACAGGGAGGGTTGTAGCGGCTGGACGAGGTTACAGAGATAGAGAGGGTTGTGGAAGGATGGAGGAGGCTACAGAGATAGGAAGGTTTGGAGGTCCTACAGGAGGTTCTAGCGATATGGAGGGATGTAGGGGCTGCAGGAGGCTACAGAGGCAGGGAGGGTTGCCGGGAATGAAGGACGTTGACAGAGTTAGGGAGAGATGTTGGGGCTGGAGGATGTTACAGACCTTTCCAGGAGAATGTTAGAGAGGGAGGGTCATGGGGGCTGGAGGAGGATACAGAGATAGGGGGGCTTGTCGGGCTGCAGGAGGTTACAGAGACAGGTGTTATGAAACCCTAATGCTCAGTCGATTCCAGCTCCACAGACACCGGAGTGCCAACATAGTGTTTTTGGATGTATTTTATTACAAACAGGTATCAAAACAGGTTACAGCAAATGAACACCAGGGGAAACATACTTCCCAGCAATCAAATATACAGTCTGTACAGATTCCACACCGCCCCCCCACCAACCCCGCGACGAACAGCTCCTCAAACACGGTCACAAACATCCCCACCTTTTCTCAAAACCCCCTTGACTCATACTTTATCTTGTCTAGCCGCAGAAAGTCATACAGGTCACTCAGCCATGCCGCTACCCCTGGTGGCAATGCCGACCGCCACTCCAGTAAAATTCGCCACCATGCAATCAGAGAGGCGAAGGCCACGACATCGGCCTTCCTCCTTTCCATGAGTGCCGGCTTCTCTGAAATCCCAAATATCGCCACCAAAGGATCCGGGTCCACCTCGTCCTCCACTATCCTGGCTGAGACTGCGAACATTCCGGCCCGGGATCTTCCCGATTTTTCGCAACCCCAAAACGTGCACGTGATTCGCTCTCCCCCGCCCACACCTCTCACACTCATTTGCTACCGACTGAAAGAACCCACTCATTCTTGCCCGAGTAATACGCACCCTGTGCACCACCTTAAACTGTATCAGGCTCATCCTTGCACAAGAGGAGGTCCCGTTTACCTTACACAGTGCCTCATTCCATGCTCCCCAGTTGATCTCCCCTCCCAACTCCAATTCCCATTTCTCTTTGATCTTCACCATCTGCTCACCTCCCTGCTCCCCCAGCCACCTGTATATATCCCCAATTCTTCCCTCCCCTTCCACATACGGAAACTTCAGTCGCTCCAGCAGGGTGAATCCCGGCAACCGAGGGTACCCCTTCCAGACCTTTCACGCAAAGTCCCTGTCGTGCAGATACCTGAACTCACTCGCCCTTGGCAGCTTTACCCTCTCCCTTACCTCCTCCAGACTGGCGAACCCTTCCTCCAAATACAGATTCCTCACCTTCACCAGCCCCACTTTTCTCCATCTCCTATATACACTATCCACCCCCCTCCCGGCTCAAACCCATGATTCTCGCACAGCGGCGTTAACACTGACATCCCTTCCACCCAAAAATGCCTCCTCAACTGATGCCATATCTTCACTGTGGACTGCACCAGAAGGCTCCTTGAATATCCACTCGGAGCCATTGGCAACGCTGCCGTCAACATAACCCTCAAACTGGACTCCTTACAAGATTCCTCCTCCATCCTAACCCACCACCGCCGCACCTTATCCACATTCACCGACCAATAATAATGAAGCAAGTTCGGCCACGCCACCCCCCCCCCCCCACCCCCCCCCCACCCCCAACACCACCTTGCCACTTCTGAGGCAGGGTCCTCCCCACCCCCGGCACCTTCCCCGCCCACACAAAGTCCAAAATGATCATGTCCACTTTCCGGAAAAAGGCCTTTGATATAAAGATCGGGAGAGCCTGAAAAATAAACAAGAACTTCAGCAGAATATTTATTTTTATCACTTGGACCCTCCCCGACAAAGTTAAGTGCTGTTTACCCCACCGCTGAAGGTCCTCCCTGGCCTCCTCCACCAGCTTCATTATGTTCCATTTATGGAGTTCCATCCATTCTCTCGCTGCCTGAATCCCCAAATACCTAAACGTATCCCTCGCTACCGTAAATGGCGTCCCCCCGAAATTAGCCGGCTGTCCCAGCGCATTCACCAGAAAACCTCACTTTTCCCTACATTCAGTTCGCACACCAAGAACCCTGCAAACCTCCCAGCAGGCCCATAATCCTTTCCATACTCTCCAATGGATCCAAAACATACAGCAAGAGGTCATCAGCATAGAGCAACATCCGATGCTCCCTCTGTCCCCTCATAATCCCCCGCCACACCGCCGAGCTGCGAAGATCCATCGCCAGGCCAGTGCAAACAGCAATGGCGACAGCGGGCACCCCTGCCTCGTACCCCTGTGTAAGTCAAAGCTTTGTGAGCTCATATCAGTCGTCCTCACCCTCGCCCTTGGTGCCACATACGGCAACCGCACCCATGCCACAAATCTCGGTCCAAACCCAAACCTTCCCAAAACCTCAAACAAGTACCGCTACTCCACCTGATCAATGCCTTCTCTGCATCCATGGACACCACCACCTCCAGTACCAGTGCCCCCGACGGATTCATCACCACATTCATTGACGGAGAGGTGGGGGTGGGGTTCGGTGATGATACCTCTTAAAACTGAATAGTTAGCATGTCATTGGACTGAGTAATCATTATTAACCAATAAACACGTATTTCTCAGACATACCAGTCATAAGTAATCAAATGGGATTTAGGATAGCTAATTTGACCAAAAGGACATTACTTCTGACATCCTGGGTGGGATTCTCCAACCCCCGAGTCGCCTGCCTCGGAGAATGGCGGGGGCCAGCGCAAAGCTATGGACCCCGGGGCTGCCCGAATTCTCCCGGCCGGATGGGCTGAAGTCCCGCCGGCGTGACCACCGTAATTTAACGGCGTCAACCAGTGCTGATGGTTGACGCCGGACAGCGCGGAGATAAGTCATGACGTGGGGTTGCCGCAGGAGAAGTGACGGCGTGGCCGCAATCTGTGTGGGGGTGTGTGTGTGGGGGGGGGGGGGGGTTGTGTGTGTGTGGGGTGGTTGTGTGTGTGTGGGGGGCTGTGTGAGGGGGGGAATGGGTGTGTGTGTGGGGTGGGGGGATGAGGGGTGGGGGGCGGAGGGAGGTGAGGGCGAGTGCCGGGGTGAGGGGGAGAGGGGAAGTGCCGGGGTGAGGGGGGAGAGGGCGAGTGCCGGGGTGAGGGGGGAGAGGGCGAGTGCCGGGGGTGAGGGGGCGAGTGCCGGGGTGAGGGGGGAGGGGGCGAGTGCCGGGGTGAGGGGGGAGAGGGCGAGTGCCGGGGTGAGGGGGCGAGTGCCGGGGTGAGTGGGGAGGGGGCGAGTGCTGGGGTGAGGAGGGAGAGTGCGAGTGCCGGGGTGAGGGGGGAGAGGGCGAGTGCCGGGGGGAGGGGGCGAGTGCCGGGATGAGGGGGGAGGGGGCAAGTGCCGGGGTGAGGGGGGAGAGGACGAGTGCCGGGGTGAGAGGGCGAGTGCCGGGTGAGGGGGGGGAGTGCGAGTGTCGGGGTGAGGGGGGAGAGTGCGAGTGCCGGGGGGAGGGGGCGAGTGCCGGGGTGAGGGGGGAGGGGGCGAGTGCCGGGGTGAGGGGGGAGAGGACGAGTGCCGGGGTGAGAGGGCGAGGGCCGGGTGAGGGGGGAGAGGACGAATGCCGGGGTGAGGGGGGAGAGTGCGAGTGCCGGGGGGAGGGGGCGAGTCCCGGGGTGAGGGGGGAGAGGACGAGTGCTGGGGGGGGGGGGGGGGGGGGGGAGAGGGCAAGTGCCGGGGGGAAGGGGCGAGTGCCAGGGAGGGGGGAGAGGGCGAGTGCTGGGAGGAGGGGGCGAGTGCCAGGGAGGGGGGAGGGGGCGAGTGCTGGGGGGAGGGGGGCGAGTTCCAGGCAGGGGGGAGAGGGTGAGGGAGATCACCCGCCTGGTTGGGGCTGGTTGCTGGGCGACAGGGGTTACCCGTTGCGGTTGTGGCTGATGACGCCTATTTGGAGGCCATAGTGTGACGCGGAGAACAGCTACAATGATGCCCTTGCCGCGACCAGGGGTGTGATAGAAGTGCTTTGGCCTGCTAAAAATGCGTTTCAGGTGCCTGGACCGCTCTGGAGGGGCCCTCCAGTAACCGCCAGATAGGGTCGGCCGCATCATTGTGGTGTGCTGCGTCCTGCACAACATAGCCCAGCAGGGGGGCGATGTGCCGCAGGCAGAGGAGGGGGGAGTGGAGGAACAGCAGGACGAGGCTCAGTCCTCCCCAGATGAGGAGGATGGGGGCAATGGTCAGGACAAACAGGCTGGACATGGGCAGGAGGCTGCCCACCGTTACCGGCTGGACCAGCGGGCACGGGGCAGGCTGATAGCCACCCGGTTCACTGACTAGGGGGGCGTGGGAATCGTCGAATATGGGCACAGACCACACACCACGGCAACAGCCGACCACCTTCACTCCCCCCCACCCACAAACCACACCCTCACCCCCCAACACCAACACCCTCGCCCCCCCCCACCCACCCACTCACCAACCACACCCACCCCACCCGCATGCACACCACCCCTCCATTGCACATCCACCTGCGGCACAACGGGCCAACTTACTCAGTGTCTAATTGTTTGGCCTTACGGGCCCTTTGACTATGTTTAGATGGTTCCCCAGACGGTACAGTAGAACTGGAGGTGGAATCCTGTGATTCCTGCCCTGTGACTCGGGATCCCTTTGGCGGCCGTTTCCTGGGGCGGCCCGGCCTCGATGGGCCAGGCTGCGCTCGGGCGACTGGGATGGCGAGCAGCCAGCCTGTTCTGCCCGTTGCCCACCAGATGCACCTGAAACGGAGGGGGAGGGGGGTGGGGGGAGTCCGAGGTGCCCCGGTGTTCCGGGACCTCACCTGCAGGGGGACCCAGGACGGGCCCCAGCACCTCCTCCTCCCTCGGGTGCCCGATGGCCCCCCCAGGCCTCTACATGGGTCAGGGGTGCGAACGGATCAGCCAGTCCTGGAGGCCCGCCCTGGTATCGACAAGGGCCTGCAAGTTTGCACCATGGAGCTCAGGGAGTTGCCCATCCCTGTCTGTGTCTGGGCGACGTCGGCCAGCACCTGGGAAATGGCGCCGATGCCCTCAGCGATGGCCTGCTGGGATTGGGCCATGGCCTACTGGGACTGCGCCATGGCCTGCTGAGACTGAGCCACTGCCTGCTGAGACTGAGCCATGGCCTGCTGGGACTGAGCCACTGCCTGCTGAGACTGAGCCATGGCCTGCTGAGACAGGGCCACGGCGTTGAGCGCCTCTGCCATCTGCCGCTGGCTCTGGCTCATGGCTTCCTGTGAGAGGGAAGCCATGTCCTGGGCCACACACGCCGCCTTCACGGAATGCCCCAGGCCTTGCATACTGCTCCCCATGTCTGACACCGTCCCACCCATTGCCTCCACCGCGGACGCCACCCGTGTGGTTTCAGCCTCGGTGGCACGCATGACCGGCACCACTCCCAGCTCCTGGACGCGGGTGGACTCCTCCACCTGAGTCTGCAGCCGCCACAAGCCGCTGTCACCCCCTTTGATCGTCCCTGGTTCGGTGACTGCATCGGGTCTATGGGTGGGTGTGGTAAATCCAGGAACCCAGGACCCGTCTGGGCGGCAGATGTTTGCTTGTGCCAGGATGCCCTTCGACCTCCCGGCCCCTCTGCTGCTCCTACCTCCACCTGCTGTACCGGTACGGCTGTGTTGTGCGCACCAGTGAGTGTACCAGAAATCTCATCACTAAAGTGCCCAACCGAGGTGTCTCTGCGATGGTGGAGGGTGTTGGAGAAAGCAGTGGCATTGTGTCGTGAGCATCATCTGACCCAGAGTCCATGGTCCCCTGGGTTGGCGGTTCGTGTCCACCCGTCCGCTGTGTGTCAGTGTCCTGTATTTCGGTGTCATGTGTGTCGGTGTCCAGGGTAGGGGTATCCTGGGTAGGGCTGTCCTGGGTAGGGCTGTCCTGGGTAAGGGTGTCCTGGGTAGGGGTGTCCTGGGTAGGGATGTCCTGGGTATGGCTGTCCTGAGTAGGGGTTCCTGAGTAGGGGTGTCCTGGGTAGGGCTTTCCTGGGTAAGGGTGTCCTGAGTAGGGCTGTCCTGGGTAGGGGTGTCCTGGGTAGGGTTGTCCTGGGTAGGGGTGTCCTGGCTTGGCTGCGACAGGGGCCTGTGGCTGCCCCCCTCGTCGCTGGGTGTCACACGCCTGCGTCGCCGCACCCGCACGAGACGGGGGCTTCGTCTCCCTGTTGCTCAGGGCCTGTCCCTGTCTTGTGGCCGCCCTGGGGCATCCTGCGGGCGGTCGGCTTCCGCAGGAACGGATGCCTCGACATTTGGTCCTGTCATACACAATACAGCATGCATGGTTAGACACGCCGGCGGTGATCGGGGAAAATGGGGGTGGGGGATATGGGGGAGGGGGATATGGAGGATATGGGGGAGGGGGATGTGGGGGATATTGGGGATATGGGGGTGTGGGGGATATGGGGGGATATGGGGGGAGGGAGGTGTGGGGGATATGGGGAGGGGGATATGGGGGAGGAAGGATATGGCGTAAATGGGGGAGGGGGGTATGGGGAGGGGGAATATGGGGAGGTGGGAATATGGGGAGAGGGATATGGGGAGGAGGGATATGGGAGAGGGGGATGTGGGGGAGGGGGTATTTGGGGATATGGGGGAGGGGGTATATGGGGTAGATGGGGAAGGGGGATATGTGGATATATGGGAGGGGGTATATTGGGGAGGGGGTATATGGGGGATTGAGGATATGTGGGATATGGGGGAGGGGGATATGGGGAGGGGATATGGGGAGGGGGGATATTGGGGAGGGGGACTAGGGGGGATATGGGGGAGGGAGGATATGGGCGAGAGAGGGTATGGGGGAAATGGGGGAGGGGGGATATGGGGGAAATGGGGGAGGGGGTTATGGGAGAAATGGGGATGGGGATATGGAGGAGGGGGATATGGGGGAAATGGGGGAGGGGGATATGGGGAGGGTGGATATGGCGGAGGGGGGGAATATAGAGGTTATGGGGAGGGGGACATGGGAGAGGGAGGATATGGGGAGGGGGATATGGGGAGGGGGATATGGGGCATGGGGGAATATGGAGGCTATGGGGAGGGGGACATGGGGAGGGGGGATATGGGGGAGGGGGTATAAGGGGAATATGGGGAAGGGGGATATAGAGGAGGGGGTATATGGGGAGGGGGTATATGGGGGAGGGAGGATATGTGGGATATGGGGGAGGGGATATGGGGGAGGGGGGATATGGGGGAGGGGATATGGGGAGGGGTGTATGGGGAGGGGGATATGAGGAGGGGGATATGGGGAGGGGGACTATGGGGGATATGGGGGAGGGGGCTATGGGTGATATAAGGGGGATATGGGGAGGGGAGATATGGGGAGGGGGTTATGGGGGAGGGGGGATATGGGGGAGGGGATGAGTCGTGGGGGGTCTCACTTGGTGGTGCGCCCCCGACCTCTGCATCGGCAACCTCCCGGTCCTCGGGTCCGCCTGCCATTTCCAGGGCCCTCTCCTCATGAACGGTGAGTGGTCTCTCATTAGCTGGGCCCCCTCCGGTCCTCTCACGCTCCCTGTTGTTGAGTGCGCGCTTCTCCTGTGGGGGGCGGGCAGGTGGGTGGCAGGGATAATGGGCAACAGTGTTAGACAGGGATATACGTGCAGGCCAGCGGTTGTGCCTATATTGGCAGAGGTGCGCGGCACATTAGGGTTAGGGTTGGTTGCAACCGGGGTTGTGCCGCACATCGGGGGGTGGGGGGCGGTATTCACCCTGGCTGCCCTGACGAGGTTGTTGACCTTCTTGTGGCACTGGGCGCCTGTCCTTGGTGTTACAGCCACAGTGCTGACGGCCTCTGCCACCACCCTCCACAGGTGCCGGCTGAGGCGTGGGACGACCCTGTGGCCGTGTCCGGGGTACAGGGCCTCCCTCCTCTGCTCTACTGCATCCAGGAGCACCTCAATGTCGCGCTCCTGGAACCTCGGGGCTGCGCGGCGGGCGGCCATCTTGTCGGGTCTCCGGGGTGGGAGGGGGCGGTGTCTTTTGTGCTGTGGTGCCACCCGGCGTCAATGACACTGCGCGTCCGCCGCGAGTGATGCCGTCAGGATTGGCGTGACGCCGTGACTGGCCCATTCGGGGCGGAGTCTTTGCGCCGTTTGGGGGAGCCCGATGCCGGAGTGATCTTTGCCGGTTTTTGGCACTGAGTTCCGGCCATTGCGCCGATTTATCGGAGAATCCCGCCCCCTGTCTTTGTGAAACAATTCAGGGTGCTGGTTCTGTTGCTCTGTTTCTCACAAACAGTCAGCACAGGCTGAGATTGTACATAGCTGTCAGGATGAGGATTAATCATGGGTTGCTTGCAATTCTATTGGGTAAACACTACTTGCAATTCTATTGGATAAGTTGAAACGTAGCAGTTTCAGGGATTGGATTGCGTCCAACTGGGGTGGGCTATTGATTTTTGAACGTTGTATAAGTACTGTGTTCTGGTCTTTGTTCGGCAGAACATCTTGGCAGATATCCAGTATTTCTCTGTGTACACGTAACAAGCTTGATTGAACAGCCACCTTGTCTCAGTTGTCGTTATGTTTTTTCCTCTCTGTACTGAGTTAAGCCACAGGGAATAACCCCACGTGGAAGCTGACTCAATACACAGGTCTTGAAACCGCTCCTACATCATCGTCTTATATTACTCGCGAGCTGCCTGCCCTTCACAAAGCTTGTTTGATCTTCTGCAACTCCCTGGGACACCGTCCTCCATCCTCCCCACCAACAATTTCGCCAATACTTTCACATCCATGTTCAATAGTGATATGGGTTGAAACGACCCACATTCCACCGGGTTCCTCCTCTTGTGCAAGGATGAGCCTGAGACAGTTTAAGGGATTAGTGTGATTATCACAAAACCCTCCATACGCCAACAACCCCGAGTCAAACCTCCACCCCGACCTCAGCTCTTGTCCCACTCTAATTTGAATCTCCAGCCAGTGGGGCGCATGGTCCGAGCTAACTATCCCCACATAGCCTGCCCCTCCACCCCAACCAAAATCTTCCGACTAACTACAAAGTAATCAATCCTTGAATACACTTTATGGACGTGTGAAAAGAAAGAATACTCCCTTCCCCCTGGGTTTTGAAAACCCCATGGATCCACCATACCCATCCTCTCCATAAAACCCCCCAGCTCCCTTGCTATTCGTACCATACCAATCGACCTGGGGCTCGACCTATCCACCCTCAGCTCCAAGACACAGTTAAAATGTCCTCCCATGATCAACTGGTGCGTGGTCAAATCCCAATGCCAGCAACCCCCTCATAAAACCCACATCATCTCAATTTGGGGCATACACATTTACCAACACTACCTGTGCCCCTTCCAATACCCCACTCACAATCACATACCTCCCACCCGGATCCCTCACCTCCTCAGCACTCACAAATCCCATTTTCTTGCTCATTAAAATCGTCACTCCCCTCGGTTTCAAATCAAACTCTGAGGAAAAACCTGCCCACCCACCCTTTCCTTAACTTAACCTGGTCCTTCACATGGAGGTGCGTTTCCTGCAGAAAGACCACCCCCGCTTTCAAGCTCCTGAGGTGCGCTAAAAACCAGCGACCTTTTAACCAGCTCGTTCAGTCCCCGGATGTTTCACGTTACCAGCCTATCGCCTCCAATCTCCTCTACCATCTGTCATCTTCCCCACTTAACTTCCGCCCCCTTTGTTCCACCCTATACCATCCCAGATGGCCCTTTTCTCCGCCCTTGACCATGTCATCTCTCACCCCCTGCCATGTTGCAACAACCTCCTCCTCTCCCCCCCCCCCCCCCCCCCCCCCCCCCCCCCCCCCCCCCCCCCCCCCCGCCCCCCGGCGACCCGTCTCGGCCTTCTCCTCCACCACCTCACGTCTGTTCACCAGCATCACCTGCTAGTGCAGCAGCCATGCCCAAAGGCACCTCCCAATGACCTTCCCTTTCCCCCCCCCCCCCCTCCACTCCTCAGCTCAAGGAGGAAGGCGCCTTGCTGATCTTACCCTCCCCAACCCAAAAAAGGACTTCTCCTGAACTCCAGGCAGCCTTCTCCAAAAGAAAACAAACAAATTTGAAACACAAACATTCCTATAAAGCAGGAGGGGAGGACCATCCTCACATACATTCTTCACCCTGACAACCCCATAGAATCCCAACAGTAAACACCAACCCCCCCCATCCCACAAAAAAGACAACAATCCCCCAATCCCTACCCCCACTTCCAACACACTCCCAACCATTACAAAGTGCCAGCACCCCATTTCCCAAGCACTGTCCGCTCAGTTCTCCCCTAGTTTATGCTCATTAATGAAGTCTTCGGCGCTCTGGGGGTCTCGAAATAATACTCGCGGCCTCCAAACGTCACCCATACTTTCGCCAGGTAGAGCATCCCAACCCGATCGGCCACCGGTACAGCACTGCCTTGACCTTGTTGAAGCCTGCCCGCCGCTTTGCCAACTCGGCTCCGATGTCCTGATAAATTCGGACGTTATTCCCCTCCCAGTCGCAGGTGTGCTTCTCCCTGGCCCACCGCAGAATCTTCTCTTTCTCCACAAATTTATGGAGTCTCACGATCACTGCCTGTAGCGGCTCTTCAGCAATCGCCTTCTGCCTCAGGGACCTATGTACTCGGTCCACTTCAGGCGCCTTATATAGCACCCCTTCTGCCACCAGCATCTTCGAGACGTACCTCGTAGTATTCACATCTTCCACTCCTTCAGGCAGGCCCAATATTTGCAGGTTCTGCCTTCTTGAGGTATTCTCCTGCTCCTTCACCTTTGCCCTCAACGTTTTACACAAGTCCCCAAGGAGCCCCACTTCAGCCTCCAGAACCACTACACGATCACTGTGATCCAAGATCACTCCTTTGATCTCCCGAATCTGCGACCCCTGCACTTTTCCACCCGTTCCAGAAAACTCTGCAGGGGTTCCACAGCTCCTTCGATGGCCTTCGAGTGATCCTCACGCATTTCCTGCCTCTGCTGGCAGAATTCCTCCTTAATAAACGGCATCAGCTACTCCACCTGGGCCTTCCCGGGGGAAACTACTCCTCCAACATTCACCTACGCCTTTTCATCAAAGTTCCACCCCGTATCGGGTAAAAAGTACTCTTTTCTGTGTCTTCAAGCAGGAGCTTCTCTGTGTGTGACCACTCACTCCATGACCACCACAGGAAAACCCCCCGGAGTCCCAACGTAAGTCAGTTAACTAATAATTTGTCTAAAATGTGCAGAATCATTGGCCCCTTGACTGCTCAGCTATCGGGTTTGTAGATTGAATACAAGAACTGTTCATTTGTAACAGAACAAAGTTGAAAAGTGCAGGAATTATAACAGAATAATGGCCAGCTAATCTACTGCTGCCCCCTTTCACCATCCTACCCTCTATCCAAACACAAGACAGACACAGGGGGAGGGGAAAAACCATAGAAATTAAATTGAAAAGAGGGAGTCCTTGCTTTAATTTTTGAAGTAATTGCAGCAGGCTGCCCTCCTAGGATTCTTTGGGATCGAAGCCATGGGTGTAGAGTTAAAGGTGGTTTATGGCAGTGGATTCAGTCAGTACTCCCAGACAATATGATTTATTTTGGCGAGTCACTTTAACTTTTATTAACCTGGACTTTCATTCGAAGGAACAGCCTCAGGCTTGTTTAATTCTTACTTGTTTCTAACTCCACCAGATAAGAACAGAGATTTTAAAAGAGTTCTATACATTTGAACCCTGACTGCAGGTGATGGCTTGACTTTGGTTTCCTTGCAGTTCAGACTGGCTGTACAGAGAGAGAGGTTTTTACCTTGGATCTTTAGAAATAATCCATTAGATGAGAGAGAAATCAGAGCCGATGACTCTTTAAGCTTCTGACATCAAACCAAAAAGTTGTAGGGACAGGAAGAGATTGCATTGGAACAGCAGGAGGGATATTCAGCACCTCTCGATCCTGTTACACAGGAATGTGGTGATATGCCTGTGGGCAATATCATAGATGGATGGTGTGCGACCTCTAACCAGCAGGTGGCAGTGCGGACATCATCCAGTCTCAAGACTGTGGTAATGTGACCAGGGAGTCCCATATAAGGGGATACACATCTGGCCGTCACGAGATGATTGCAGGAGATGGTAGCAAGTCATACAGGTGAACAGTCAGTTCCAGAGGAGTGTAAGGGGACTCCATGAAAATGTGCTTTGTAACAAGTTGCTAACTTACCACATGAGACTCAATAAATATCTTGGTTTGGACAAGTCTAGGTGTTTAATGGATCCCTTTGGAAGATATAGAAGACCAAACACAACATGGTACCACGAGTGCTGAACATTTAAAGACAGCAACTGCAGTGACAACGTTAGGCACTCGGCTGGAAGACCGTTCTGATGAACTGCAACCTGAGGCGACTTGGTGCAATAGAAGAATGGAGGTACAGATTGACGAGGTCAGTGGACCCCGCCAGGTCCAGTTCATGGGTAACGTAGAATACAATTGCCGTTACTTTAAGCAGCAATTCGGAATCTAACTTTAGGCCCTAGGCCTGAAGGCACAGCCTGAAGACAGGCTTCTTGCATTGCTCCTAGCGGCGGTAGGTTCTCAAGCAAAGACCAAACACAACACGGAACAGGAGGAGGACCAATCAGCCCCTCTCAAGCCTGTTACACAGGAACAGGATGAGTTCCAATTTAACCCCTCTCGAGCTTCCCACACAGGAACAGGAGGAGTTCCATTCAGTCCACCCTGAGAGTCTGTCTAACCAATAAATTAGGCAATGGGTGTTTTCAATTCTACCTCCATTCACCGACCTTAATTACATAACTTTGAGATCGGTAACAAACGTGATTTCTCAATCCCTGACTACTCGTCCATGCGAGCAGACACTCCACGTCTTGTTCTCACCTAGCTCGTGGAATACATCGATGCAACGCTTCCCACAGTCTCCGACTCGACAGCACTGCTTCCAGCCCCAGCATTCGTCATCTTCCTCACATGTCTGTGCATTCTTCTTGTCGCAGACATGTTGGGTTTCAGATGGTTCTGGACATTCCTCGTAAAACTCTGACGAGAGACAAATTTTAGTATCAACAACTGGACAAAGTTTCACAGACTCTGGAGACCCCAGCAGGAAAGGAACGTGGACACGGAGACCTTAATCTGAACCAACTCCAGGCTGGGATGAAGCGGAGTGAAATGAGTCACAGGAGGGAGTTGTGTATAATTTATTCTCTTTAACACAGTAAAACAGCCCGGGGTGATTCACAGGATTGTAAATCAGACCAAATTTAACACTGAGTCACAGAGGGAGAAGTGATCAAAAACCTGCTCTTAGAGGTCAGAGTTTAAAAAAAAAATTTAGATTACCCAATTATTTTTTCCAATTAATGGGGCAATTTAGTGTGGCCAATCCACCTACTCTGCACATTTTTTTTTTGGGTTGGGGCGAAACCCACGCAGACACGGGGAGAATGCGCAAACTCCACACGGACAGTGACCCAGAGCCGGGATCGAACCTGGGACCTCAGCGCCATGAGGCAGCTGTGCTAACCATTAGGCCACCATGCTGCCCTTAGAGGTCAGAGTTAAGGAACATTTTTAAGGAGGGAGAGAGGTTTATTGACGGAGTTCCAGAACTTGGGGCCTGGTGAGCTGAAAGGATGGTCGCAAATGGTGGTAGAATCGAAATTGGGATCCTCAAGAGAATGCAGAGATCTCAGAGGTAGAGAGGCTTGTGGGGGCTGTAGGAGGTTATAGAGAAAGGGAAGGTTGTAGTGGCTGGAAGAAGGTACAGCGATAAGGAGGGTTGTAGTGGCTGGAGGAAGGTACAAAGATAGGGAGGGTTGTAGGTGACAGGGGTGGTCAAAGAGATAGGGATTGTTGTATGTCCTGCGGGGGGGGGGGGGGGGGGGGGGGGGGGGGGGGGGGTCACAGAGATAGCGTGTGGGGGTTTTGGGGCTGCTGTAGGTTAGAGACAGGGCGGGTTGTAGGACTTGGTGGAGGTGACTGAAATAAAGAGGTTTCTCGGGGTCTGGACAAAGTTGCAGAGTTAGGGAGGTTGGTAGGGGCTGGAAGAAGTTACATAGATAGGAAGGTGTTTAGTGGCTGGGGTTGTTACAGAGATAGGGAAGGTTGTAGGAGCTGTATGATGTTACAGAGATAAATACAGTTCTAGGGGTCTGGATGAGGTTACAGAGATTGGAAGGACTACTGTGACTAAGGGAGATTACTGAGATAACGGAAGATGAAGAACTGGAGGAGGTTACAGAGATGGGGTGGTCGGGGCTGCATGAGGTGATTGGATAGGAACAGGGGGAGGCCCATTATGCCCCTTTAGAGCCTGATCAACAGGAACAGGAAGCGGTCCACTGATCTCCTCTCGAGCCAGTTACCCAGGAACATCAAGAGGCCCCCATTCATCCTCTCCCCAGCCTGTTTCCCAGGTTCCGGTGGAGGACCAACAACTGGACAATGTTTCACAGACACTGGAGACCCCAAAAGGTAAGAGATTGTGGACTGGGGAGCTGAACGGACTGCCACGAATGATGGGATAATTGAAATTGGGCTCCTCAAGAGAAAGTTGTAGTGATAGGAGAGGTTTTAGAGACTGGAGATGGGTATAGAGATCGGGAGGTTTATAGGGGGCCGGAGAGGGGTAGAGAGATCGGGAGAGTTTTAGCGGCTGTATGAGGTCATAGAGATAGGGAGGGTTCAAGGGAGCTGAAGGAGGTTATAGAGATAGGGCGGGATGTCGGGACTGGAGGAGGTTATAAATATAGGGAAGGTTGTATGGGCTGGAGGAGGTTCTAAAGATAGGGAAGGTTGTATGGGCTGGAGGAGGTTAAAAAGATAGGGAAGGTTGTATGGGCTGGAGGAGGTTATAAAGATAGGGAGGGATGTAGGGACTGGAGGAGGTTATAAATATAGGGAAGGTTGTATGGGCTGGAGGAGGTTATAAAGATAGGGAGGGATGTAGGGGCTGGAGGAGGTTATGAATATCGGGAAGGTTGTATGGGCTGGAAGAAGGTACAGAGATAAGGAGGGTTGTAGTGGCTGGAGGAAGGTACAAAGATAGGGAGGGTTGTAGGTGACAGGGGTGGTCAAAGAGATAGGGATTGTTGTATGTGCTGCGGGTGGAGGGGGGGTGGTCACAGAGATAGGGATGATTGTATGTGCTGGGGGGGTGGGTCACAGAGATAGCGTGTGGGGGTTTTGGGGCTGCTGTAGGTTAGAGACAAGGCGGGTTGGAGGCCATTCAGCCCCACTCAAGCCTATTATACAGGAACAGGAGGAGGAAATTCAGCCCCTCTCGAACATGTTACACAGGAACAGGAGGTCCATTCAGTCCACATTGAGAGACTATTAATTAGATAACTGGTGTTACCGGCCTTAATTACGTAATTTTGAGATCGGTAACAAACAGAATTTCTCAATTTCATACTACTTCCAAGCATACACTCCATGTCTTGTTCTCACCTAGCTCGTGGAATACGTCGATGCAGCGCTTCCCACAGTCACCGACTCGGCAGCACTGCTTCCAACCCCTGCATTCGTCATCTTCCTCACATGTCTGTGCATTCTTCTTGTCGCAGACATGTTGGGTTTTAGATGGTTCTGGACACTCCTCGTAAAAATCTTCTGTTTTGAGAGACAAATTTTAGTATCAATAACTGGACAAAGTTTTACAGACTCTGGAGACCCCAAGAGGAAAGGAGCGTGGACACGGGGACCTTAATCTGAACCAACTCCAGGCTGGGATGAAACGGAGTGAAATGAGTCAATGGGAGGGAGTAGTCTTCTTTTCAACACAGTGAAACGGTCTCGGATTGTAAATCAGACCAAATGTAACATTGAGACACAGAGAGAGAGGTTAGAGAGAGGTGATCAAAAACCTGCTCTAAGAGGTCGGAGTGAAGGAACATCTGAAAGGAGGGAGAGAGGCAGAGAGGTTTAGGTAGGGAATTCCAGAGGTTGGGGTCTGGAGAGTTGAAAGGGCTGCCGCGAATGGTGGAATAATTGAAATTGGGCTCCTGTGGAGAACAGAACTGGAGAATGCAGAAATATCAGAGATAGAAAAGCTTGTGAGGGCTGGTGGAGATCACGGAGATTGGGAGATTGTCGTGGCTGGAGGTGGTTCCAAAGATAGGAAGCAGTGTAGGGGTGAAGAAGGTTACAGAGATAGGGAGGGGTGTAGAGGCAGAGGAGGTTACAGTGATAGGGAGGATTGTAGCGGCTGCAGGAGGTTAAAGACAAAGGAAGGGGAGGAGGGGTGGGATGTGGATAAGAAATAGGGAAGATCATTAGGGTTAGAGGAAGTTACAGAGACAGGGAGGTTTGTCAGGAATTAAGGACATTACGGAAATAGGGATGGGTGTAGAGACTAGAGGAAATTACAGAGATAGAGAGAGATGTAGGGCTGGCGGAGGTGACAGAGATAGGGAGGAGTGTAGGTCTGGTGGAGGGTTTAATAAGAACATCGGGAGTCAAGGCTGAATAAAATATGAACAAAGTTATTTTTTTTACACAAGCGATGTGTATACACCACCTAGCAGATCCCTACTGGGTTCCTCTCTGTTTGGTGCCTTATTGGCCGCTCTTATATACACTGGGTAATTGAGATACTCCGCCTCTAGCGGGAGAGCTCGTACTCCACAAGGAGCACGGGGAAGACAAGCATTCTCACCTTGTCAGTCCCGGATGGGATTTTACAGAGGTCACAGAGATAAAATGAGTTGTAGGGGTCTGGAGGAGGTTGCAGAGATCGGGAGAGTTGAAGGGACTGGAGGATATAATAATCTTTATTAGTGTCACAAGTAGGTAATGAAGTAACTGTAAAAAATCCCCTAGTCGCCACGCTACAGAGCCTGTTCGGGTACACTGAGAGAGAATTCAGAATGTGTATTTCACCTAACAAGCACGTCTTTCGGGATTTGTGGGAGGAAACCGAGCACCCGGACCAAACCCATGCAGACAAGGGGAGAACGTGCAGACTCCGCATACACTCACCCAAGCCGGGAATCAAACCTGGTTCCCTAGTACTGTAAGGTAGCAGTGTTAACCACTGTGCTAACCACTGTGATTCTGTGCTGCCATAGGAACATTTAGTCATCTCAAGACTGTGGCACAGGGATAGGAGGAAGCTCATTCTGCCGAGCTCCAGCGTTTTATAAAGGAATAGGAGGACACCATTCAGCCACTCTTAAGCCTGTTAAATGGGAACAGGAGGCCATTCAGCCCCACTCAAGCCTATTATACAGGAACAGGAGGAGGAAATTCATCCCCTCTCGAACATGTTACACAGGAACAGGAGGCCATTCAGCCCCACTCAAGCCTATTATACAGGAACAGGAGGAGGAAATTCAGCCCCTCTCGAACATGTTACACAGGAACAGGAGGCCATTCAGCCCCACTCAAGCCTATTATACAGGAACAGGAGGAGGAAATTCAGCCCCTCTCGAACATGTTACACAGGAACAGGAGGTCCATTCAGTCCACATTGAGAGACTATTAATTAGATAACTGGTGTTACCGGCCTTAATTACGTAATTTTGAGATCGGTAACAAACAGAATTTCTCAATTTCAGACTACTTCCAAGCATACACTCCACGTCTTGTTCTCACCTAGCTCGTGGAATACGTCGATGCAGCGCTTCCCACAGTCACCGACTCGGCAGCACTGCTTCCAACCCCTGCATTCGTCATCTTCCTCACATGTCTGTGCATTCTTCTTGTCGCAGACATGTTGGGTTTTAGATGGTTCTGGACACTCCTCGTAAAAATCTTCTGTTTTGAGAGACAAATTTTAGTATCAATAACTGGACAAAGTTTTACAGACTCTGGAGACCCCAAGAGGAAAGGAGCGTGGATACGGGGACCTTAATCTGAACCAACTCCAGGCTGGGATGAAACGGAGTGAAATGAATCATAGGAGGGAGTTGTGTATAATATATTCTCCTTAACACAGTAAAACAGCCCGGGGTGATTCACAGGATTGTAAATCAGACCAAATTTAACACTGAGACACAGAGGAAGAGGTTAGAGAGAGGCAGAGAGGTTTAGGGAGGGAATTCAAGAGGTTGAGGTCTGAGGAGCTGAAAGGACAGCCGCTAGTGGTGGAATAATTGAATTTGGGCTCCTCAAGAGGACAGAACTGGAGAACGTAGTGACTCAGAGATAGAGAGGCTTCTGAGGGTTGGAGGAGGTTACAGAGGGTTTTGACAAAGCCCTTTGGGTTTTGACAAAGAGTCATTGGACTCGAAACGTTTGCTCTTTTCTCTCCCTACAGATGCTGCCGGACCTGCTGAGATTTTCCAGCATTTTCTCTTTCGTTTCAGATTCCAGCATCCACCGTAATTTGCTTTTATTTATTGTAGAGTCTTGAGGAGGTTACAGAGATAGGGAGGGTTGTAAGTCTGGAGGAGGTTACAGAGAAACGGAGGGTTGTCAGCAATGATGGAGGTTACAGAGATAGGGAGGATTGTAGGGAATGAAGGCAATTACAGAGACAGGGAGGGTTGTAGCGGCTGGACGAGGTTACAGAGATAGAGAGGGTTGTGGAAGGATGGAGGAGGCTACAGAGATAGGAAGGTTTGGAGGTCCTACAGGAGGTTCTAGCGATATGGAGGGATGTAGGGGCTGCAGGAGGCTACAGAGGCAGGGAGGGTTGCCGGCAATGAAGGACGTTGACAGAGTTAGGGAGAGATGTTGGGGCTGGAGGATGTTACAGACATTTCCAGGAGAATGTTAGAGAGGGAGGGTCATGGGGGCTGGAGGAGGATACAGAGATAGGGGGGCTTGTCGGGCTGCAGGAGGTTACAGAGACAGGTGTTATGAAACCCTAATGCTCAGTCGATTCCAGCTCCACAGACACCGGAGTGCCAACATAGTGTTTTTGGATGTATTTTATTACAAACATGTATCAAAACAGGTTACAGCAAATGAACACCAGGGGAAACATACTTCCCAGCAATCAAATATACAGTCTGTACAGATTCCACACCGCCCCCCACCAACCCCGCGACGAACAGCTCCTCAAACACGGTCACAAACATCCCCACCTTTTCTCAAAACCCCCTTAACTCATACTTTATCTTGTCTAGCCGCAGAAAGTCATACAGGTCACCCAGCCATGCCGCTACCCCTGGTGGCAATGCCGACCGCCACTCCAGTAAAATTCGCCACCATGCAATCAGAGAGGCGAAGGCCACGACATCGGCCTTCCTCCTTTCCATGAGTGCCGGCTTCTCTGAAATCCCAAATATCGGCACCAAAGGATCCGGGTCCACCTCGTCCTCCACTATCCTGGCTGAGACTGCGAACATTCCGGCCCGGGATCTTCCCGATTTTTCGCAACCCCAAAACGTGCACGTGATTCGCTCTCCCCCGCCCACACCTCTCACACTCATTTGCTACCGACTGAAAGAACCCACTCATTCTTGCCCGAGTAATACGCACCCTGTGCACCACCTTAAACTGTATCAGGCTCATCCTTGCACAAGAGGAGGTCCCGTTTACCTTACACAGTGCCTCATTCCATGCTCCCCAGCTGATCTCCCCTCCCAACTCCAATTCCCATTTCTCTTTGATCTTCACCATCTGCTCACCTCCCTGCTCCCCCAGCCACCTGTATATATCCCCAATTCTTCCCTCCCCTTCCACATACGGAAACTTCAGTCGCTCCAGCAGGGTGAATCCTGGCAACCGAGGGTACCCCTTCCAGACCTTTCACGCAAAGTCCCTGTCGTGCAGATACCTGAACTCACTCGCCCTTGGCAGCTTTACCCTCTCCCTTACCTCCTCCAGACTGGCGAACCCTTCCTCCAAATACAGATTCCTCACCTTCACCAGCCCCACTTTTCTCCATCTCCTATATACACTATCCACCCCCCTCCCGGCTCAAACCCATGATTCTCGCACAGCGGCGTTAACACTGACATCCCTTCCACCCAAAAATGCCTCCTCAACTGATGCCATATCTTCACTGTGGACTGCACCAGAAGGCTCCTTGAATATCCACTCGGAACCATTGGCAACGCTGCCGTCAACATAACCCTCAAACTGGACTCCTTACAAGATTCCTCCTCCATCCTAACCCACCACCGCCGCACCTTATCCACATTCACCGACCAATAATAATGAAGCAAGTTCGGCCACGCCACCCCCCCCCCCCCCCCCCCCCCCCCAACACCAGCTTGCCACTTCTGAGGCAGGGTCCTCCCCACCCCCGGCACCTTCCCCGCCCACACAAAGTCCAAAATGATCATGTCCACTTTCCGGAAAAAGGCCTTTGATATAAAGATCGGGAGAGCCTGAAAAATAAACAAGAACTTCAGCAGAATATTTATTTTTATCACTTGGACCCTCCCCGACAAAGTTAAGTGCTGTTTACCCCACCGCTGAAGGTCCTCCCTGGCCTACTCCACCAGCTTCATTATGTTCCATTTATGGAGTTCCATCCATTCTCTCGCTGCCTGAATCCCCAAATACCTAAACGTATCCCTCGCTACCGTAAATGGCGTCCCCCCGAAATTAGCCGGCTGTCCCAGCGCATTCACCAGAAAACCTCACTTTTCCCTACATTCAGTTCGCACACCAAGAACCCTGCAAACCTCCCAGCAGGCCCATAATCCTTTCCATACTCTCCAATGGATCCAAAACATACAGCAAGAGGTCATCAGCATAGAGCAACATCCGATGCTCCCTCTGTCCCCTCATAATCCCCCGCCACACCGCCGAGCTGCGAAGATCCATCGCCAGGCCAGTGCAAACAGCAATGGCGACAGCGGGCACCCCTGCCTCGTACCCCTGTGTAAGTCAAAGCTTTGTGAGCTCATATCAGTCGTCCTCACCCTCGCCCTTGGTGCCACATACGGCAACCGCACCCATGCCACAAATCTCGGTCCAAACCCAAACCTTCCCAAAACCTCAAACAAGTACCGCTACTCCACCTGATCAATGCCTTCTCTGCATCCATGGACACCACCACCTCCAGTACCAGTGCCCCCGACGGATTCATCACCACATTCATTGACGGAGAGGTGGGGGTGGGGTTCGGTGATGATACCTCTTAAAACTGAATAGTTAGCATGTCACTGGACTGAGTAATCATTATTAACCATTAAACACGTATTTCTCAGACATACCAGTCATAAGTAATCAAATGGGATTTAGGATAGCTAATTTGACCAAAAGGACATTACTTCTGACATCCTGGGTGGGATTCTCCAACCCCCCAAAAGTCGCCGAGGCATGAATCGCGCCGCCTGCCTCGGAGAATGGCGGGGGCCAGCGCAAAGCTATGGACCCCGGGGCTGCCCGAATTCTCCCGGCCGGATGGGCTGAAGTCCCGCCGGCGTGACCACCGTAATTTAACGGCGTCAACCAGTGCTGATGGTTGACGCCGGACAGCGCGGAGATAAGTCATGACGTGGGGTTGCCGCAGGAGAAGTGACGGCGTGGCCGCAATCTGTGTGGGGGTGTGTGTGTGGGGGGGGGGGGTTGTGTGTGTGTGGGGGGGTTGTGTGTGTGTGGGGGGCTGTGTGAGGGGGGGAATGGGTGTGTGTGTGGGGTGGGGGGATGAGGGGTGGGGGGCGGAGGGAGGTGAGGGCGAGTGCCGGTGAGTGCCGGGGTGAGGGGGAGAGGGGAAGTGCCGGGGTGAGGGGGGAGAGGGCGAGTGCCGGGGTGAGGGGGGAGAGGGCGAGTGCCGGGGTGAGGGGGCGAGTGCCGGGGTGAGGGGGGGGGGGGGCGAGTGCTGGGGTGAGGAGGGAGTGCGAGTGCCGGGGTGAGGGGGGAGAGGGCGAGTGCCGGGGGGAGGGGGCGAGTGCTGGGGTGAGGAGGGAGAGTGCGAGTGCCGGGGTGAGGGGGGAGTGGGCGAGTGCCGGGGGGGAGGGGGCGAGTGCCAGGGTGAGGGGGGAGGGGGCGATTGCCGGGGGGAGGGGGTGAGTCCCGGGGTGAAGGGGGAGAGGACGAGTGCTGGGGAGGGGGGGGAGAGGGCAAGTGCCGGGGGGAGGGGGCGAGTGCCGGGGAGGGAGGAGAGGGCGAATGCTGGGGGGGAAGGGGCGAGTGCCAGGGAGGGGGGAGAGGGCGAGTGCTGGGAGGAGGGGGCGAGTGCCAGGGTGGGGGGAGAGGGCGAGTGCTGGGAGGAGGGGGCGAGTGCTGGGGCGAGGGGGGCGAGTTCCAGGCAGGGGGAGAGGGTGAGGGAGATCACCCGCCTGGTTGGGGCTGGTTGCTGGGCGACAGGGGTTACCCGTTGCGGTCGTGTCTGATGACGCCTATTTGGAGACCACAGAGTGACGCGGAAAACAGCTACAATGATGCCCTTGCCGTGACCAGGGGTGTGATAGAAGTGCTTTGGCCTGCTAAAAATGCGTTTCAGGTGCCTGGACCGCTCTGGAGAGGCCCTCCAGTAACCGCCAGATAGGGTCGGCCGCATCGTTGTGGTGTGCTGCGTCCTGCACAACATAGCCCAGCAGGGGGGCGATGTGCCGCAGGCAGAGGAGTGGGGGGTGGAGGAGCAGCAGGACGAGGCTCAGTCCTCCCCAGATGAGGAGGATGGGGGCAATGGTCAGGACAAACAGGCTGGACATGGGCAGGAGGCTGCCCACCGTTACCGGCTGGACCAGCGGGCATGGGGCAGGCTGATAGCTACCCGGTTCACTGACTAGGGGGGCGTGGGAATCGCCGAATATGGGCACAGACCACACACCACGGCAACAGCCGACCACCTTCACTCCCCCCCACCCACCAACCACACCCTCACCCCCCAACACCAACACCCTCGCCCCCCCCCCCCACCCACCCACTCACCAACCACACCCACCCCACCCGCATGCACACCACCCCTCCATTGCACATCCACCTGTGTCACAACGGGCCAACTTACTCAGTGTCTAATTGTTTGGCCTTACGGGCCCTTTGACTATGTTTAGACCCCAGACGGTACAGTAGAACTGGAGGTGGACTCCTGTGATTCCTGCCCTGTGACTCGGGATCCCTTTGGCGGCCGTTTCCTGGGGCGGCCCGGCCTTGATGGGCCAGGCTGCGCCCGGGCGACTGGGATGGCGAGCAGCCAGCCTGTTCTGCCCGTTGCCCATCAGATGCACCTGAAACGGAGGGGGAGGGGGGGGGGGGGGGGTGGGGGGAGTCCGAGGTGCCCCGGTGTTCCGGGACCTCACCTGCAGGGGGACCCAGGACGGGCCCCAGCACCTCCTCCTCCCTCGGGTGCCCGATGGGCCCCCCACGCCTCTACATGGGTCAGGGGTGCGAACGGATCAGCCAGTCCTGGAGGCCCGCCCTGGTATCGACAAGGGCCTGCAAGTTTGCACCATGGAGCTCAGGGAGTTGCCCATCCCTGTCTGTGTCTGGGCGACGTCGGCCAGCACCTGGGAAATGGCGCCGATGCCTCAGCGATGGCCTGCTGAGACTGGGCCATGGCCTACTGGGACTGCGCCATGGCCTGCTGAGACTGAGCCACTGCCTGCTGAGACTGAGCCATGGCCTGCTGAGACAGGGCCACGGCGTTGAGCGCCTCTGCCATCTGCCGCTGGCTCTGGCTCATGGCTTCCTGTGAGAGGGAAGCCATGTCCTGGGCCACACACGCCGCCTTCACGGAATACCCCAGGCCTTGCATACTGCTCCCCATGTCTGACACCGTCCCACCCATTGCCTCCACCGCGGACGCCACCCGTGTGGTTTCAGCCTCGGTGGCACGCATGACCGGCACCACTCCCAGCTCCTGGACGCGGGTGGACTCCTCCACCTGAGTCTGCAGCCGCCACAAGCCGCTGTCACCCACTTTGATCGTCCCTGGTTCGATGACTGCATCGGGTCTATGGGTGGGTGTGGTAAATCCAGGAACCCAGGACCCGTCTGAGCGGCAGATGTTTGCTTGCGCCAGGATGCCCTTCGACCTCCCGGCCCCTCTGCTGCTCCTACCTCCACCTGCTGTACCGGTACGGCTGTGTTGTGCGCACCAGTGAGTGTACCAGAAATCTCATCACTAAAGTGCCCAACCGAGGTGTCTCTGCGATGGTGGAGGGTGTTGGAGAAAGCAGTGGCATTGTGTCGTGAGCATCATCCGACCCAGAGTCCATGGTCCCCTGGGTTGGCGGTTCGTGTCCACCCGTCCGCTGTGTTTCAGTGTCCTGTATTTCGGTGTCATGTGTGTCGGTGTCCAGGGTAGGGGTATCCTGGGTAGGGCTGTCCTGGGTAGGGCTGTCCTGGGTAGGGGTATCCTGGGTAGGGGTATCCTGGGTAGGGCTGTCCTGGGTAGGGCTGCCCTGGGTAGGGCTGTCCTGGGTAGGGCTGTCCTGGGTAGGGCTGTCCTGGGTAGGGCTGTCCTGGGTAGGAGTGTCCTGGATAGGAGTGTCCTGGGTAGGGCTGTCCTGGGTAGGGCTGTCCTGGGTAGGGCTGTCCTGGGTAGGGCTGACCTGGGTAGGGCTGTCCTGGGTAGGGCTGACCTGGGTAGGGCTGTCCTGGGTAGGACTGTCCTGGGTAGGGGTGTCCTGGTTAGGGCTGTCCTGGGTAGGGCTGTCCTGGGTAGGGCTGTCCTGGGTAGGGCTGACCTGGGTAGGGCTGACCTGGGTAGGGCTGTCCTGGGTAGGGCTGACCTGGGTAGGGCTGTCCTGGGTAGGGCTGTCCTGGGTAGGGCTGTCCTGGGTAGGGCTGTCCTGGGTAGGGCTGTCCTGGGTAGGGGTGTCCTGGGTAGGGGTGTCCTGGCTCGGCTGCGACAGGGGCCTTGGCTGCCCCCCTCGTCGCTGGGTGTCACACGCCTGCGTCGCCGCACCCGCACGAGACGGGGGCTTCGTCTCCCTGTTGCTCAGGGCCTGTCCCTGTCTTGTGGCCGCCCTGGGGCATCCTGCGGGCGGTCGGCTTCCGCAGGGACGGATGCCTCGACATTTGGTCCTGTCATACACAATACAGCATGCATGGTTAGACACGCCGGCGGTGATCGGGGAAAATGGGGGTGGGGGGTATGGGGGTGGGGGATATGGAGGATATGGGGGAGGGGGATGTGGAGGATATGGGGGAGGGGGATGTGGGGGATATTGGGGATATGGGGGTGTGAGGGATATGCGGGGTTATGGGAGGAGGGAGGTGTGGGGGATATGGGGAGGGGGATATGGGGGAGGAAGGATATGGCGTAAATGGGGGAGGGGGGATATGGGGAGGGGGAATTGGGGATATAGGGGAGGGGGAATATGGGGAGGGGGGAATATGGAGGATATGGGGAGGGGGATATGGGGAGGAGGGATATGGGAGAGGGGATGTGGGGGAGGGGGTATTTGGGGAAGGGGGGATATGGGGGGGTATATGGGGTATATGGGGAAGGGGGATATGGGGATATAGGGGAGGGGGTATATGGGGGAGGGGGTATATGGGGGATGGAGTATATGTGGGATATGGGGGAGGGGGATATGGGGAGGGGGCTATGGGGAGGGGGGATATGGGGGAGGGGGACTAGGGGGGATATGGGGGAGGGAGGATATGGGCGAGAGAGGGTATGGGGGAAATGGGGGAGGGGGATATGGGGGAAATGGGGGAGGGGATATAGGGGAAATAGGGGATGGGGATATGGAGGAGGGGGATATAGGGGAAATGGGGGATGGGGATATGGGAGAGGGGGGATATGGTGGAGGGGGGAATATAGAGGATATGGGGAGGGGGAGGATATGGGTAAGGGGACATGGGGAGGGGGGATATGGGGGAGGGGGTATAAGGGGAATATGGGGAAGGGGATATGGGGATATAGAGAAGGGGGTATATGGGGAGGGGGTATATGGGGAGGGAGGATATGTGGGATATGGGGGAGGGGATATGGGGAGGGGGGTATGGGGGAGGGAGATATGGGGAGGGGGGATATGGGGAGGGGGACTATGGGGATATGGGGGAGGGGCTATGGGTGATATAAGGGGGACATGGGGAGGGGAGATATGGGGAGGGGGTTATGGGGGAGGGGGGATATGGGGGAGGGGGTATAAGGGGAATATGGGGAAGGGGATATGGGGATATAGAGGAGGGGGTATATGGGGAGGGGGTATATGGGGAGGGAGGATATGTGGGATATGGGGAGGGGATATGGGGAGGGGGGCTATGGGGGAGGGGATATGGGGAGGAGGGTATGGGGGAGGGAGATATGGGAGGGGGGGATATGGGGAGGGGGACTATGGGGGATATAGGGGAGGGGGCTATGGGTGACATAAGGGGGATATGGGGAGGGGAGATATGGGGAGGGGGTTATGGGGGAGGGGGGATATGGGGGAGGGGATGAGCCGTGCGGGGTCTCAATTGGTGGTGCGTCCCCGCCCTCTGCATCGGCAACCTCCCGGTCCTCGGGTCCGCCTGCCAGTTCCAGGGCCCTCGCCTCATGAACGGTGAGTGGTCTCTCATCAGCTGGGCCCCCTCCGGTCCTCTCACGCTCCCTGTTGTTCAGTGCGCGCTTCTCCTGTGGGGGGAGGGGCAGGTGGGTGGCAGGGATAATGGGCAACAGTGTTAGACAGGGATATACGTGCAGGCCAGCGGTTGTGCCTATATTGGCAGAGGTGTGCGGCACATTAGGGTTAGGGTTGGTTGCAACCGGGGTTGTGCCGTACATCGGGGGGTGGGGGGCGGTATTCACCCTGGCTGCCCTGACGAGGTTGTTGACCTTCTTGTGGCACAGGGCTCCTGTCCTTGGTGTTACAGCCACAGTGCTGACGGCCTCTGCCACCACCCTCCACTGGTGCCGGCTGAGGCGTGGGGCGACCCTGCGGCCGTGTCCGGGGTACAGGGCCTCCCTCCTCTGCTCTACTGCATCCAGGAGCACCTCAATGTCGCGCTCCTGGAACCTCGGGGCTGCGCGGCGGGCGGCCATCTTGTCGGGTCTCCGGGGTGGGAGGGGGCGGTGTCTTTTGTGCTGTGGTGCCACCCGGCGTCAATGACACTGCGCGTCCGCCGCGAGTGATGCCGTCAGGATTGGCGTGACGCCGTGACTGGCCCATTCGGGGCGGAGTCTGCGCCGTTTGGGGGAGCCCGATGCCGGAGTGATCTTTGCCGTTTTTTGGCACCGAGTTCCGGCCATTGCGCCGATTTATCGGAGAATCCCGCCCCCTGTCTTTGTGAAACAATTCAGGGTGCTGGTTCTGTTGCTCTGTTTGTCACAAACAGTCAGCACAGGCTGAGATTGTACATAGCTGTCAGGATGAAGATGCCCTTCACGAAGCCTGTTTGATCTTCTGCAACTCCCTGGGACACCGTCCTCCATCCTCCCCACCAACAATTTCGCCAATACTTTCACATCCATGTTCAATAGTGATATGGGTGGAAACGACCCACATTCCACCGGGTTCCTCCTCTTGTGCAAGGATGGATCTGAGACAGTTTAAGGGATTAGTGTGATAATCACAAAAACCTCCATACGCCAACAACCCCGAGTCAAACCTCCACCCCAACCTCAGCTCTTGTCCCACTCTAATTTGAATCTCCAGCCAGTGGGGCGCATGGTCCGAGCTAACTATCCCACATAGCATGCCCCTCCACCCCAACCAAAATCTTCCGACTAACTACAAAGTAATCAATCCTCGAATACACTTTATGGACGTGTGAAAAGAAAGAATACTCCCTTCCCCCTGGGTTTTGAAAACCCCATGGATCCACCATACCCATCCTCTCCATAAAATCCCCCAGCTCCCTTGCTATTCGTACCATACCAATCGACCTGGGGCTCGACCTATCCACCCTCAGCTCCAAGACACAGTTAAAATCTCCTCCCATGATCAACTGGTGCGTGGTCAAATCCCAATGCCAGCAACCCCCTCATAAAACCCACATCATCTCAATTTGGGGCATACACATTTACCAACACTACCTGTGCCCCTTCCAATACCCCACTCACAATCACATACCTCCCACCCGGATCCCTCACCTCCTCAGCACTCACAAATCCCATTTTCTTGCTCATTAAAATCGTCACTCCCCTCGGTTTCAAATCAAACTCTGAGGAAAAACCTGCCCACCCACCCTTTCCTTAACTTAACCTGGTCCTTCACGTGGAGGTGCGTTTCCTGCAGAAAGACCACCCCCGCTTTCAAGCTCCTGAGGTGCGCTAAAAACCAGCGACCTTTTAACCAGCTCGTTCAGTCCCCGGATGTTTCACGTTACCAGCCTATCGCCTCCAATCTCCTCTACCATCTGTCATCTTCCCCAATTAACTTCCGCCCCCTTTGTTCCACCCTATACCATCCCAGATGGCCCTTTTCTCTGCCCTTGACCATGTCATCTCTCACCCCCTGCCATGTTGCAACAACCTCCTCCTCCCCCCCCCCCCCCCCCCCCCCCCCCCCCCACCCCCCCCCACCCCCCGGCGACCCGTCGCAGCCTTCTCCTCCACCACTTCACTTCTGTTCACCAGCATCACCTGCTAGTGCAGCCGCCCTGCCCAAAGGCACCTCCCAATGACCTTCCCCTTCCCCCCCCGTCCACTCCTCAGCTCAAGGAGGAAGGCGCCTTGCTGATCTTACCCTCCCCAACCCAAAAAAGGACTTCTCCTGAACTCCAGGCAGCCTTCTCCAAAAGAAAACAAACAAATTTGAAACACAAACATTCCTATAAAGCAGGAGGGGAGGATGGGAACATCCATCCTCACATACATTCTTCACCCTGACAACCCCATAGAATCCCAACAGTAAACACCAACCCCCCCTCCCACAAAAAAGACAACAATCCCCCAATCCCTACCCCCACTTCCAACACACTCCCAACCATTACAAAGTGCCAGCACCCCATTTCCCAAGCACTGTCCGCTCAGTTCTCCCCTAGTTTATGCTTATTAATGAAGTCTTCGGCGCTTCTGGGGGTCTCGAAATAATACTCGCGGCCTCCAAACGTCACCCATACTTTCGCCAGGTAGAGCATCCCAACCCGATCGGCCACCGGTACAGCACTGCCTTGACCTTGTTGAAGCCTGCCCGCCGCTTTGCCAACTCGGCTCCGATGTCCTGATAAATTCGGACGTTATTCCCCTCCCAGTCGCAGGTGTGCTTCTCCCTGGCCCACCGCAGAATCTTCTCTTTCTCCACAAATTTATGGAGTCTCACGATCACTGCCTGTAGCGGCTCCCCAGCAATCGCCTTCTGCCTCAGGGACCTATGTACTCGGTCCACTTCAGGCGCCTTATATAGCACCCCTTCTGCCACCAGCATCTTCGAGACGTACCTCGTAGTATTCACATCTTCCACTCCTTCAGGCAGGCCCATTATTTGCAGGTTCTGCCTTCTTGAGGTATTCTCCTGCTCCTTCACCTTTGCCCTCAACGTTTTACACAAGTCCCCAAGGAGCCCCACTTCAGCCTCCAGAACCACTACACGATCACTGTGATCCAAGATCACTCCTTTGATCGCCCGAATCATCGACCCCTGCACTTTTCCACCCGTTCCAGAAAACTCTTCAGGGGTTCCACAGCTCCTTCGATGGCCTTCGAGCGATCCTCACGCATTTCCTGCCTCTGCTGGCAGAATTCCTCCTTAATAAACGGCATCAGCTCCTCCACCTGGGCCTTCCCGGGGGAAACTACTCCTCCAACATTCACCTAAGCCTTTTCATCAAAGTTCCACCCCGTATCGGGTAAAAAGTACTCTTTTCTGTGTCTTCAAGCAGGAGCTTCTCTGTGTGTGACCACTCACTCCATGACCACCACAGGAAAACCCCTTGGAGTCCCAACGTAAGTCAGTTAACTAATAATTTGTCTAAAATGTGCAGAATCATTGGCCCCTTGACTGCTCAGCTATCGGGTTTGTAGATTGAATACAAGAACTGTTCATTTGTAACAGAACAAAGTTGAAAAGTGCAGGAATTATAACAGAATAATGGCCAGCTAATCTACTGCTGCCCCCTTTCACCATCCTACCCTCTATCCAAACACAAGACAGACACAGGGGGAGGGGAAAAACCATGGAAATTAAATTGAAAAGAGGGAGTCCTTGCTTTAATTTTTGAAGTAATTGCAGCAGGCTGCCCTCCTAGGATTCTTTGGGATCGAAGCCATGGGTGTAGAGTTAAAGGTGGTTTATGGCAGTGGATTCAGTCAGTACTCCCAGACAATATGATTTATTTTGGCGAGTCACTTTAACTTTTATTAACCTGGACTTTCATTCGAAGGAACAGCCTCAGGCTTGTTTAATTCTTACTTGTTTCTAACTCCACCAGATAAGATCAGAGATTTTAAAAGAGTTCTATACATTTGAACCCTGACTGCAGGTGATGGCTTGACTTTGGTTTCCTTGCAGTTCAGACTGGCTGTACAGAGAGAGAGGTTTTTACCTTGGATCTTTAGAAATAATCCATTAGATGAGAGAGAAATCAGAGCCTATGACTCTTTAAGCTTCTGACATCAAAACAAAACTAAAACTGGATAAAAACAATCTCATCGAGGAAGAAACATTCCAGAGAAAACCCGACCAATCCGCAGGGGCTATTGGCCAGGCCTGGCAATCTGAGCCAGTTTATTGGCCGCCAGCCAAGTCCATCAATCTGAGTCAGCACTGGTGTCAAACAAATCCTTTTGGAATCTGCTAGTTTGAAGTGCAGACAGTTTTACCTGGAGGTTACAGGTCAGCCTTCAGGTTAGCCCAGCAACTCAAATTAAATGTTTTGCCTTAAAGTCATTCATCATCCAAGGACAAAAATTGTAATAGCGAAAAGATTAACAGAAATTAGAAGGAGGAAATGGTAACAGACATGGATTAAACAGGAGGATTCTTACTCAGGGAGGCTGTAGGGGTTGCAGGAGGTGAATGAGATAGGGAGAGTTGTAGGGCCTGGAGGAAGTACAGAGATAGGGAGGGGTGTCAAGCCTGGAGAAATTTCAGAGATAGGGAGAGGTGTAGGGACTGAAAGAGGTTACAGAGATAGGGAGGAGTGTTGGAGCTGGAGAAGATTACAGTGATAAAAAGGGATGTAGGGGCTGGAGCAGGTTACAGAGATAGTGAGTGTTGTAGGGGCCTGGAGGAGGTTAGAGAGATAGGGAGGAGTATAGGGCCTAGAGGAAGTTGCAGAGATCAGGATGATTGGAGGGGCTGGAGGAGGTTACAGAGATAGGGAGGAGTATAGGGGCTGGAGGAGGTTACCGTGATAAAGAAAGGTATAGAGGCTGGAGGAGGTGACAAAGATAGTGGGGGTTGGAGAAGGTTACAGAGAGAGACAGGGAGGGGTGTAGGGGCTAGAGAAGGTTACAGAGATGAAGTGGATTCTAGGGATCTGGAGGAGGTTAAAGAGATGGGGTGGGTTGTTGGGGCAGAAGGAAGTTACAACGACATGGAGAGATGCAGGACCTGGAGGAGGTTACAGAGATATTGTGACGATTGGAGGATGGGAGGAAAATTGGAGTTTAAATGTAATTGTATTATAAATGTAGTGGGCAATATAAATGTTTAAAAGCCCATGGTTGGGACTTCCGGTGGCGGCTATGAAGGAGTAGGTCGCACATTTGGTGGCTCCCGCTCGGGCCGGGGGATACATGTGGCGCGGACTGGAGTCTGGCCCAAGAAAATTGATGGCTGATCGGCGAAGGGATGAGCCCCTCAACTAGGCTGATCGCATGGAATGTGAGGCTAAATGGACCGGTTAAGATGGCATCCGTGTTCGTGCATTTGAGAGGGCTGAAGGCGGACATGGTAATGTTACAGGAGACGCACCTTAGAGAAACTGATCAGATCATATTAAGGAAGGGATGGGGCGGACAGGTTTTTCAGGTTTTTCACTCGGGGCTGTACTCAAAGACTAGAGGTGTCGCAATCCTGATTAATAAGCGAGTGGTATTTCAGACGGTAGGAATAGTTGCGGATGTGGGAGGCCGGTACATTATGGTCAGTGGGAAACTGGTGAGGTTGCAGGTGGTACTAGTAAATGTGTATGCGCCACATTGGGATGATGTGGAGTTTATAAAGTGGATGCTGGGGAAGATTCCAGACCTGGATCTGCATAAGTTGGTCATGGGGGGGGGACATTTAAATATTTCTTTTTTCTCCTCCTTTTTCACATTTTCTCCCAAATTTACACGCACCAACAACAAACGATAATCAGTAACACATATGTCAATCCCCATATCAATAACAACAATCCCATCCTCCCACCAAACCCCAAACATTAGCCCGCATGTTCACATGAACAAGTGACAAAAAGGAATCAGGAATCACCCATAGCCACCATTAACACACAGTCCCCCCCCACCCCCCAACTAATGTTCGATGTTATCCAGTTCTTGAAAGTGCATAATGAATAATGCCCATGAATTGTAGAACCCCTCCATCCTTCCCCTCAGTTCAAATTTAACCTTCTCATGAGTCAAGAATTCTAACAGGTCCCCCCGCCATGCCAGGGCACAGGGTGGAGAGGCTGCTCTACAAACCCCTCAGGATCCGCCTTCGGGCGATCAATGAGGCGAAGGCTACAACATCTGCCTCCGCACCCATTTCCACCCCTGGCTGGTCCGACACCCCGGATATGGCCTCCCGGGGGTCCGGATCCAGTTTCACGTGCACCACTTTAGAAATTACCCTAAAAACCTCCTTCCAGTAATCCTCTAGCTTTGGACAGGACCAAAACATATGAACATGATTAGCGCCCCCCCCCCCCCCCCCCCCCCCCGCAACGTTCACATACATCTTCTACTCCTTCAAAGAATCGGCTCATCCTCGCCCTCGTGAGGTGCGCTCTGTATACCACCTTCAGCTGTATCAGCCCCAACCTCGGGCACAAGGTGGAGGCATTCACCCTCCAGAGCACGTCACACCAGAACCCCTCCTCCATATCCTCTCCCAACTCTTCCTCCCACTTTGCTTTGGCCGCTTTCAGTGGCGCCTTCTCCTCTTCCAAAATAGCTTCATAAACCGCAGACACAGCCCTGTTCTCCAGTTTCCCCTGTCGTCAGCACCTCCTCCAGCAATGTGGAGGCCGGCTCCACTGGGAAGTTGTGTATCTCCTTCCTTGCAAAATCTCAAACCTGCATATATCTAAACATTTCCCCCTGCTCCAGCCCATACTTCGCTTCCAGATCCTTCAATCCTGCAAACCGACCCCTAAGAAACAAATCTTTCAGTGTCTTAATCCCCTTCTCCTCCCATTTCCGAAAATATGGGAGGGGACATTAACATGAATGTTATACTGGGGGGGGGGGGGGGGGGTGTAGACGCATGGAGATTTGGGCAGCCGAGAGAAGGAATTCGCCTTCTACTCACATTTCCTGGATTGATTTTTTTCATTTTGGATAGGGCTCTACTGACAGAAGTAGTGGACACGGGGTATTCGGCGGTCACAATCTCAGATCATGCACTGCACTGGGTTGATCTACAGGTTAGCAGAGAGAGTAGCCAGCGCCTGCACTAGAGGCTAGATGTGGGACTTTTAGCTAACGAAGAGGTGTGCGCGCGGCTGAGGAAATGTATTCTGAACTACCTAGAAGTCAACGACACGGTGGAAGTTTCGGCGGTGGTTGTCTGGGAGATATTGAAGGCGGTGGTTAAGAGGGGAGCTGATCTCGATACGGGCCCATAGGTTGAAGGCAGACGGAGCAGAGACTGATAAAGGAGATATTGCAGGTCAGTGGGGCAGCACGGTAGCATAGTGGGGGCAGCACGGTAGCACAGTAGACAACACGGTAGCACAGTGGGCAGCATGGTAGCACAGTGGGGGGCAGCATGGTAGCACAGTGGGCAGCACGGTAGCACAGTGGGGGGCAGCACGGTAGCACAGTGGGGCAGCACGGTAGCACAGTGGGGCTGCACGGTAGCACAGTCGGCAGCACGGTAGCACAATGGGCAGCACGGTAGCACAGTCGGCGGCACTGTAGCACAGTGGGGCAGCACGGTAGCACAGTGGGCAGCATGGTAGCACAGTGGGGGGCAGCACGGTAGCACAGTGGGCAGCACGGTAGCACAGTGGGGGGCAGCACGGTAGCACAGTGGGGCAGCACGGTAGCACAGTGGGGCTGCACGGTAGCACAGTCGGCAGCACGGTAGCACAGTGGGCAGCACGGTAGCACAGTCGGCAGCATGGTAGCACAGTGGGGCAGCACGGTAGCACAGTGGGCAGCACAGTAGCACAGTGGAGCAGCACGGTAGCACAGTGGGGCAGCACGGTAGTACAGTGGGGCAGCACGGTAGCACATTGGGGCAGCACGGTAGCACAGTGTGCAGCACGGTAGCTCAGTGGGCAGCACGGTAGCACAGTGGGGCTGCATGGTAGCACAGTGTGCAGAACGGTAGCACATTGGGGCAGCACGGTAGCTCAGTGGGCAGCACGGTAGCACAGTGGGGCTGCATGGTAGCACAGTGTGCAGAACGGTAGCACAGTAGGGCAGCACGGTAGTACAATGGGCTGCACGGTAGCACAGCGGGGCAGCACAGTAGCACAGTGGGGCAGCACGGTAGCTCAGTGGGGCAGCACGGTAGCACAGTGGGGCTGCACGGTAGCACAGCGGGGCAGCATAGTAGCACAGTGGGGCAGCACGGTAGCTCAGTGGGGCAGCACAGTAGCACAGTGGGGCAGCATGGTAGCTCAGTGGGGCAGCACGGTATTACAGTGGGGCAGCATGGTAGCACAGTGGGGCAGCACGGTAGCAAAGTGGGGCAGCACGGTAGCACAGTGGGGCAGTACGGTAGCACAGTGGGGCAGCACGGTTGCAAAGTGGGGCAGCACGGTAGCACAATAGGGCAGCACGGTATCACAGTGGGGGGCAGCACGGTAGCACAGTGAGGGCAGCACGGTAGCAGAGTGGGGCAGCACGGTAGCTCGGTGGGGCAGCACGGTAGCACAGTGGGGAAGCACGGTAGCTCAGTGGGGCAGCACAGTAGCACCGTGGGGAAGCACAGTAGCACAGTGGGGCAGCACGGTAGCTCAGTGGGACAGCACGGAAGCACAGTGGGCAGCATGGTAGCACAGTGGGCTGCACGGTAGCACAGTGGGGCAGCACGGTAGCACATTGGGGCAGCACGGTAGCTCAGTGGGGCAGCACGGTAGCACAGTGGGGAAGCACGGTAGCACAGTGGGGCAGCATGGTAGCACAGTGGGCAGCACGGTAGCACAGTGGGGCAGCACGGTAGCACAATCGGCAGCACTGTAGCACAGTGGGGCAGCACGGTAGCTCAGTGGGGGGCAGCACGGTAGGACAGTGGGGCAGCACGGTAGCACAGTGGGTCAGCATGGTAGCACAGTGGGGCAGCACGGTAGCACAGTGGGCAAAATGGTAGCACAGTGGGTAGCACGGTAGTACAGTGGGGCAGCACGGTAGCACAGTTGGCAGCACGGTAGCACAGTGGGCTGCACGGTAGCACAGTGGGGCAGCACGGTAGCACATCGGGGCAGCACGGTAGCTTAGTGGTTAACACAGTTGCTTCACAGCTCCAGGGTCCCAGGTTCAATTCAGGCCTTGGGTCACTGTCTGTGCGGAGTCTGCACATTCTCCCAGTGTTTGTGTGTATTTCCTCCGGGTGCTCTGGTTTCCTTCCACAGTCCAAAGATGTGCAGGAGTAGGTGGATTGGCCATGCTAAATTGCCCTTAATGTCCAAAAAAGGTTAGGTGGGGTTACGGTGATAGGGTGGCGGTGTGGGGATGGGGTGAAAGTGTGGGCTTGGGTAGGGTGCTTTTTCCAAAGGCCGGTGCAGGGTTGAAGGGCTGAATGGCCTCCTTCTACACTGCAAATTCTATGATTCTATGATCTGGAGAACTGTGCACGGTTTTGATCTCCGTACTAAAGAAATGGCTTAAATTATATCTGGAGCTGTTTAGAGAAAAGTCACCTGACTGATTCCTGTGATGGAGGGGGGATTAGTTTGTGAAGAATGGTCTGGGATTGCAATATGGCTCTCTGGATCAAGAATTGCACAGATTACCAACCCTCTCACCCCTGTCACAATCCTCTCTGCATGCTGCAGCCGCCATTTTTCTCCTTATATTAACTCTCATGCAACTGTCCTCTCTCATGCGTCCTCTCTCACGAGTTATCTGCTTGTTCAGGCACACTCCCCCCTCTCTCACCTGCCCACTCCGCTCTATCATGTGCCCTCTCTCACACGTCATCTACCCTCTCCCAAATTCCATCTCCCCTTTTCCATGTGCCCTGTCCACTCTCCGCACTCACACTATCACTGTCCTGCTCAACTCCATCTTCTCTCACTCACCTTGTCCCCTCTAAGTCACACTCTCCCCTCTCACAAACTCTACTCTTTTACAGATCCTCCCAGTATTGTTCTCACCCTTCTTGTGGAAGGTGTAGACACATCGTTTCCCACAATCTCCGACTTGACAGCACTTCTTCCAGCCTGTGCAATTCTCGTCTCTCTCACACTTCTCCGCCTCCCCTTTGTCACAGATGTGTTGCGTCGTGGAAAGTTCTGGACATTCCCTGTTACGCTTCACTGTTTTAAAAACGAGAATGCACTGAGAGGCAAGTTTTGCAAATCAACAACTAAAATACCAAGAATGTTAGAGATTCCAGGGACAGGGAGAGAGGGCGACAGTCCAAGGAGGGATTTGAAAACAAGGATGATGATTCTAAATTTGAGGAAATGCCAGACCAATGGAACATTGTCTTTTATTTCCAGAGGAATCAATTTAAAATGAGTGAAGTTTTGCTCCAGTTGTACAGGTTGCAATGAGACCACACCTGGAGTACTGTGCATGATTTTGGTCTCCGAACTTAAGGAATTACTCAAATTATATTCAGAGCCATTCAGAGAGGGCTGGCTTGACTGATTCCTGGGATGGAGGGAGGATTAGCTTATGAAGAAAGGTTGAGCAGTTTGGGTCTGTCTCCATTGGATTCAGAAGAATGAGGGATGATCTTATTGAAAAATACAAGATCCTGATGGGGCCTATCAGGGTGGATGCTGGGATGATGTTTCCCCCTCATGGGGAAAGACTATGACTGGACGACTGGAGATCATTCTCTGTGTGGGGTGTGAGGCTGTAGAATTGACTTCTCCAGAAAGCAGCACAGGCTGGGTCATTGAATGTATTCAAGGTCGAGGTAAATAGAGTTTTGATCAGAAAGGGAATCAATGGGTATGGGCGGGGTAGACAGCAAGGTGAAGCTGAGGCCACAATGAGATCAGCCATGATCTGATCGAATGAGAAATCTCCAGGATCCAAACTGAACTGAGCAGCTCCAGCTGGGAATTGAAGAAATCTTTATTCTTGAATGGGTTGTTGGCATTAATTGCCGATCCCTAATTGCCCTGAGAAGGTGGTGGTGAGCAATTCTCTTCAATACAACTGAATGCTTAGACGGCAGGGAACACTCAACCACATTGCTGTGGATCACAAGGAGGCCAGACCAGATAAGGATGGCAGATTTCCCTCTCTGAGGGGCGTTAGTGAATCGGATGTGTTTTTATGTAATCAATGATAGTTATATCATTGATATAATGCTCACTGAGAGATGATCTTATTGAAAAATACAAGATCCTGATGGGGCCTGTCAGGGTGGATGCTGGGATGATGTTTCCCCCTCATGGGGAAAGACTATGACTGGACGACTGGAGATCAGGATAATTTCATTCTCTGTGTGGGTTGTGAGGCTGTAGAATTTACTTCTCCAGAAAGCAGCACAGGCTGGGTCATTGAATGGATTCAAGGCCTCCGCACCCATTTCCACCCCTGGCTGGTCCGACACCCCGGATATGGCCTCCCGGGGGTCCGGATCCAGTTTCACGTGCACCACATTAGAAATTACCCTAAAAACCTCCTTCCAGTAATCCACTAGCTTTGGACAGGACCAAAACATATGAACATGATTAGCCCCCCCCCCCCCCCCCCCCCCCGCCCCCCCCCCCCCCCCCCCCCCCCGCAACGTTCACATACATCTTCTACTCCTTCAAAGAATCGGCTCATCCTCGCCCTCGTGAGGTGCGCTCTGTATACCACCTTCAGCTGTATCAGCCCCAACCTCGGGCACAAGGTGGAGGCATTCACCCTCCAGAGCACGTCACACCAGAACCCCTCCTCCATATCCTCTCCCAACTCTTCCTCCCACTTTGCTTTGGCCGCTGTCTGTGGCGCCTTCTCCTCTTCCAAAATAGCTTCATAAACCGCAGACACAGCCCTGTTCTCCAGTTTCCCCTGTCGTCAGCACCTCCTCCAGCAATGTGGAGGCCGGCTCCACTGGGAAGTTGTGTATCTCCTTCCTTGCAAAATCTCAAACCTGCATATATCTAAACATTTCCCCCTGCTCCAGCCCATACTTCGCTTCCAGATCCTTCAATCCTGCAAACCGACCCCTAAGAAACAAATCTTTCAGTGTCTTAATCCCCTTCTCCTCCCATTTCCGAAAATATGGGAGGGGACATTAACATGAATGTTATACTGGGGGGGGGGGGGGGGGGGGTGTAGACGCATGGAGATTTGGGCAGCCGAGAGAAGGAATTCGCCTTCTACTCACATTTCCTGGATTGATTTTTTTCATTTTGGATAGGGCTCTACTGACAGAAGTAGTGGACACGGGGTATTCGGCGGTCACAATCTCAGATCATGCACTGCACTGGGTTGATCTACAGGTTAGCAGAGAGAGTAGCCAGCGCCTGCACTAGAGGCTAGATGTGGGACTTTTAGCTAACGAAGAGGTGTGCGCGCGGCTGAGGAAATGTATTCTGAACTACCTAGAAGTCAACGACACGGTGGAAGTTTCGGCGGTGGTTGTCTGGGAGATATTGAAGGCGGTGGTTAAGAGGGGAGCTGATCTCGATACGGGCCCATAGGTTGAAGGCAGACGGAGCAGAGACTGATAAAGGAGATATTGCAGGTCAGTGGGGCAGCACGGTAGCATAGTGGGGGCAGCACGGTAGCACAGTAGACAACACGGTAGCACAGTGGGCAGCATGGTAGCACAGTGGGGGGCAGCATGGTAGCACAGTGGGCAGCACGGTAGCACAGTGGGGGGCAGCACGGTAGCACAGTGGGGCAGCACGGTAGCACAGTGGGGCTGCACGGTAGCACAGTCGGCAGCACGGTAGCACAATGGGCAGCACGGTAGCACAGTCGGCGGCACTGTAGCACAGTGGGGCAGCACGGTAGCACAGTGGGCAGCACGGTAGCACAGTGGGGCAGCACGGTAGCACAGTGGAGCAGCACGGTAGCACAGTGGGGCAGCACGGTATCACAGTGGGGCAGCACAGTAGAACAGTGGGGCAGCACGGTAGCACAGTGTGGCAGCACGGTAGCACAGTGGGGCAGCACGGTAGCTCAGTGGGGCAGCACGGTATCACAGTGGGGCAGCACGGTATCACAGTGGGGCAGCACGGTAGCACAGTGGGGGGCAGCACGGTAGCATAGTGGGGCAGCACGGTAGCACAGTGGGGCAGCACGGTAGCACATTGGGGCAGCACGGTAGCACAGTCGGCAGCACTGTAGCACAGTGGGGCAGCACGGTAGCACAATGGGCTGCATGGTAGCACAGTGGGGCAGCACGGTAGCTCAGTGGGGCAGCACGGTATCACAGTGGGGCAGCATGGTACCACAGTGGGCAGCACGGTAGCACAATGGGCAGCACGCTAGCACAGTGGGGCAGCACGGTAGCAGAGTGGGCAGCATTGTAGCACAGTGGGGGGCAGCATGGTAGCACAGTGGGCAGCACGGTAGCACAGTGGGGGGCAGCACGGTAGCACAGTGGGGCAGCACGGTAGCACAATGGGCAGCACGGTAGCACAGTCGGCGGCACTGTAGCACAGTGGGGCAGCACGGTAGCACAGTGGGCAGCACGGTAGCACAGTGGGGCAGCACGGTAGCAGAGTGGGCAGCATTGTAGCACAGTGGGGGGCAGCATGGTAGCACAGTGGGCAGCACGGTAGCACAGTGGGGGGCAGCACGGTAGCACAATGGGCAGCACGGTAGCACAGTCGGCGGCACTGTAGCACAGTGGGGCAGCACGGTAGCACAGTGGGCAGCACGGTAGCACAGTGGGGCAGCACGGTAGCACAGTGGAGCAGCACGGTAGCACAGTGGGGCAGCACGGTATCACAGTGGGGCAGCACAGTAGAACAGTGGGGCAGCACGGTAGCACAGTGGGGCAGCACGGTAGCACAGTGGGGCAGCACGGTAGCTCAGTGGGGCAGCACGGTATCACAGTGGGGCAGCACGGTATCACAGTGGGGCAGCACGGTAGCACAGTGGGGGGCAGCACGGTAGCATAGTGGGGCAGCACGGTAGCACAGTGGGGCAGCACGGTAGCACATTGGGGCAGCACGGTAGCACAGTCGGCAGCACTGTAGCACAGTGGGGCAGCACGGTAGCACAATGGGCTGCATGGTAGCACAGTGGGGCAGCACGGTAGCTCAGTGGGGCAGCACGGTATCACAGTGGGGCAGCATGGTACCACAGTGGGCAGCACGGTAGCACAATGGGCAGCACGCTAGCACAGTGGGGCAGCACGGTAGCAGAGTGGGCAGCATTGTAGCATAGTGGGCAGCACGGTAGCACAGTGGGGCAGCACGGTAGCACATTGGGGCAGCATGGTAGCACAGTGGGGCAGCACGGTAGCTCAGTGGGGCAGCACGGTATCACAGTGGGGCAGCATGGTACCACAGTGGGCAGCACGGTAGCACAATGGGCAGCACGCTAGCACAGTGGGGCAGCACCGTAGCAGAGTGGGCAGCATTGTAGCATAGTGGGCAGCACGGTAGCACAGTGGGGCAGCATGGTAGCACAGTGGGCAGCATTGTAGAATAGTGGGCAGCATGGTAGCACAGTGGGGCAGCACGGTAGCACAGTGGAGCAGCACAGTAGCACAGTGGGCAGCATGGTAGCACAGTGGGCAGCACGGTAGCACAGTGGGGCAGCACGGTAGCATAGTGTGCAGCACGGTAGCACAATGGGCTGCACGGTAGCACAGTGGGGCAGCATGGTATCACAGTGGGCAGCACGGTAGCACAGTGGGGCAGCACGGTAGCACAGTGGGGCAGCACGGTAGCACAATGGGCTGCACGGTAGCACAGTGGGCAGCACGGTAGCACAGTGGGCAGCACGGTAGCACAATGGGCTGCACGGTAGCACAGTGGGGCAGCACGGTAGCTCAGTGGGCAGCACGGTAGTACAGTGGGCAGCACGGTAGTACAGTGGGGCAGCATGGTAGCACAGTGGGCAGCATAGTAGCACAGTGGGCAGCACAGTAGCACGGTGGGGCAGTACGGTAGCTCAGTGGGGCAGCACAGAAGCACAGTGGGCAGCACGGTAGCACAGTGGGCAGCACGGTAGCACAGTGGGGCAGCACGGTAGCACAGTGGGCAGCACGGTAGCACAATGGGCTGCAATGTAGCACAGTGGGGCAGCACGGTAGCACAGTGGGCAGCACGTTAGCTCAGTGGGGCAGCATGGTAGCACAGTGGGGCAGCACGGTAGCACAGTGGGGCAGCATGGTAGCACAGTGGGGCAGCACGGTAGCACAGTGGGCAGCACGGTAGCTCAGTGGGGCAGCACGGTAGCACAGTGAGGGCAGCATGGTAGCACAGTGCGGCAGCACGGTAGCACAGTGGGCAGCACGGTAGCTCAGTGGGGCAGCACGGTAGCACAGTGAGGGCAGCATGGTAGCACAGTGCGGCAGCACGGTAGCACAGTGGGCAGCACGTTAGCTCAGTGGGGCAGCATGGTAGCACAGTGGGGCAGCACGGTAGCACAGTGGGCAGCACGGTAGCTCAGTGGGGCAGCACGGTAGCACAGTGAGGGCAGCATGGTAGCACAGCGCGGCAGCACGGTAGCACAGTGGGCAGCACGGTAGCTCAGTGGGGCAGCACGGTAGCTCAGTGGGGCAGCACGGTAGCTCAGTGGGGCAGCACAGTAGCACAGTGAGGGCAGCATGGTAGCACAGTGAGGGTAGCACGGTAGCACAGTGGGCAGCATGGTAGCACAGTGGGGCAGCACAGTAGCACAGTGGGGGGCAGCACAGTAGCACAGTTGGGCAGTACGGTAGCACAGTGGGCAGCACGGTAGCACAGTGGGGCAGCACTGTATCACAGTGGGACAGCACGGTAGCATAGTGGGGCAGCACGGTAGCACAGTGGGCAGCATGGTAGCACAATGGGGCAGCACTGTATCACAGTGGGGCAGCATGGTAGCACAGTGGGGCAGCACGGTCGCACAGTGGGCAGCACGGTAGCACAGTGAGGGCAGCATGGTAGCACAGTGGGGCAGCACGGTAGCACAGTGGGGCAGCACGGTAGCTCAGTGGGGCAGCACGGTATCACAGTGGGCAGCACGGTAGCACAGTGGGGCAGCACGGTAGCATAGTGGGGGCAGCACAGTATCACAGTGGGCAGCACAGTAGCACAGTGGGGCAGCACGGTAGCACAGTGGGGCAGCACGGTAGCACAGTGGGGAAGCACAGTAGCACAGTGGGGCAGCACGGTAGCAAAGTGGGGCAGCACGGTAGCACAGTGGGGCAGCACGGTAGCACAGTGGGGCAGCACGGTAGCACAGTGGGGCAGCACGGTAGCACAGTGGGGCAGCACGGTAGCTCAGTGGGGCAGCACGGTAGCACAGTGGGGCAGCACGGTATCACAGTGGGGCAGCATGGTAGCACAGTGGGCAGCACGGTAGCACAGTGGGGCAGCACGGTAGCATAGTGGGGGGCAGCACAGTAGCACAGTGGGCAGCACAGTAGCACAGTGGGGCTGCACTGTAGCACAGTGGGGGCAGCACAGTAGCACCGTGGGGTAGCACAGTAGCACATTAGGGCAGCACAGTAGCTCAGTGGGGCAGCATGGTAGCACAGTGGGGCAGTACAGTAGCTCAGTGGGCAGCACGGTAGCACAGTGGGGCAGTACGGTAGCAAAGTGGGGCAGCACGGTAGCACAGTCGGCAGCACGGTAGCTCAGTGGGGCAGCACGGTAGCTCAGTGGGGCAGCACGGTAACACAGTGGGGCAGCACGGTAGCACAGTGGGGCAGTACGGTAGCTCAGTGGGGCAGCACGGTAGCACAGTGGGGCAGCACGGTAGCACAGTGGGGCAGCACGGTAGCACAGTAGGGCAGCACGGTAGCACATTGGGCAGCACGGTAGCACTGTGGGCAGCAGTGTAGCACAGTGGGCAGCACGGTAGCACAGTGGGCAGCACGGTAGCACAGTAGTCTGCACGGTAGCACAGTGGGCAGCACGGTAGCACAGTGGGCAGCACGGTAGCACAGTGGGGCAGCACGGTAGCACAGTGGGGCAGCATGGTAGCACAGTGGGGCAGCACGGTAGCATAGTGGTTAACACAGTTGCTTCACAGCTCCAGGGTCCCAGGTTCAATTCAGGCCTTGGGTCACTGTCTGTGCGGAGTCTGCACATTCTCCCAGTGTTTGTGTGTATTTCCTCCGGGTGCTCTGGTTTCCTTCCACAGTCCAAAGATGTGCAGGAGTAGGTGGATTGGCCATGCTAAATTGCCCTTAATGTCCAAAAAAGGTTAGGTGGGGTTATGGTGATAGGGTGGAGGTGTGGGGATGGGGTGAAAGTGTGGGCTTGGGTAGGGTGCTTTTTCCAATGGCCGGTGCAGGGTTGAAGGGCTGAATGGCCTCCTTCTACACTGCAAATTCTATGATTCTATGATCTGGAGAACTGTGCATGGTTTTGATCTCCGTACTAAAGAAATGGCTTAAATTATATTTGGAGCTGTTTAGAGAAAAGTCACCTGACTGATTCCTGTGATGGAGGGGGGATTAGTTTGTGAAGAATGGTCTGGGATTGCAATATGGCTCTCTGGATCAAGAATTGCACAGATTACCAACCCTCTCACCCCTGTCACAATCCTCTCTGCATGCTACAGCCGCCATTTTTCTCCTTATATTAACTCTCATGCAACTGTCCTCTCTCATGCGTCCTCTCTCACGAGTTATCTGCTTGTTCAGGCACACTCCCCCCTCTCTCACCTGCCCACTCCGCTCTATCATGTGCCCTCTCTCACACGTCATCTACCCTCTCCCAAATTCAGTCTCCCCTTTTCCATGTGCCCTGTCCACTCTCCGCACTCACACTATCACTGTCCTGCTCAACTCCATCTTCTCTCACTCACCCTGTCCCCTCTAAGTCACACTCTCCCCTCTCACAAACTCTACTCTTTTACAGATCCTCCCAGTATTGTTCTCACCCTTCTTGTGGAAGGTGTAGACACATCGTTTCCCACAATCTCCGACTTGACAGCACTTCTTCCAGCCTGTGCAATCCTCGTCTCTCTCACACTTCTCCGCCTCCCCTTTGTCACAGATGTGTTGCGTCGTGGAAAGTTCTGGACATTCCCTGTTACGCTTCACTGTTTTAAAAACAAGAATGCACTGAGAGGCAAGTTTTGCAAATCAACAACTAAAATACCAAGAATGTTAGAGATTCCAGGGACAGGGAGAGAGGGCGACAGTCCAAGGAGGGATTTGAAAACAAGGATGATGATTCTAAATTTGAGGAAATGCCAGACCAATGGAACATTGTCTTTTATTTCCAGAGGAATCAAATAAAAAGGAGTGAAGTTTTGCTCCAGTTGTACAGGTTGCAATGAGACCACATCTGGAGTACTGTGCATGATTTTGGTCTCCGAACTTAAGGAATTACTCAAATTATATTCAGAGCCATTCAGAGAGGGCTGGCTTGACTGATTCCTGGGATGGAGGGAGGATTAGCTTATGAAGAAAGGTTGAGCAGTTTGGGTCTGTCTCCATTGGATTCAGAAGAATGAGAGATGATCTTATTGAAAAATACAAGATCCTGATGGGGCCTGTCAGGGTGGATGCTGGGATGATGTTTCCCCCTCATGGGGAAAGACTATGACTGGACGACTGGAGATCAGGAGAATTTCATTCTCTGTGTGGGGTGTGAGGCTGTAGAATTTACTTCTCCAGAAAGCAGCACAGGCTGGGTCATTGAATGGATTCAAGGTCGAGTTAAATAGAGTTTTGATCAGTAAGGGAATCAATGGGTATGGGCGGGGTAGACAGGAAGGTGAAGCTGAGGCCACAATGAGATCAGCCATGATCTGATCGAATCAGAAAGCTCCAGGATCCAAACTGGACTGAGCAGCTCCAGCTGGGAATTGAAGAAATCTTTATTCTTGAATGGGTTGTTGGCATTAATTGCCGATCCCTAATTGCCCTGAGAAGGTGGTGGTGAGCAATTCTCTTCAATACAACTGAATGCTTAGACGGCAGGGAACACTCAACCACATTGCTGTGGATCACAAGGAGGCCAGACCAGATAAGGATGGCAGATTTCCCTCTCTGAGGGGCGTTAGTGAATCGGATGTGTTTTTATGTAATCAATGATAGTTATATCATAGTTTTAGATTCTGGATTTATGAATTCAATTCAAATTCCACCAGTTGCCATGGAGGGATTAAAACACATTTTCCCTGAGCATTCTTCTGTGTCTCTGGATTACGAGTACAGCGACGTTACCGTTATGTCACCATCTCCCCCTATGTATGAACTGGAACTATTCAATATGAGGTTGCTGGGACAGTTTGTCCCTCTTACCGTCTCCGAAAGCGCGATGCACACATCTTTTCCCACAGCCAGCATCGCAGCACGTTAACCACAAATCACAGTCATCATTATCCTCACAATCTTTTCCGTAATTTACATCACACATGGGTCGCAGGCGGCTGGGAGCCGGGCAGCTGCCATTCTCTGTTAGGAAACAACAAGCAGACTGGCTTAAATATGTATCAAATCTCAGGTACCTTTTCTGCAGGTCACTCCCCCCACACCCCTCACTCCCCCCACAATGTAATGACTCCTGACTTCCCCACACACTAATGAATTTCACTCCCCCCACGCTATAATGAATTCTCACACCCACCACACTGCAATGACTCATCACTTCCCCACACTGTAATGACTCCTGACTTCCCCCACACACTAATGAATTCTCACTCCCTCCACACTGTAATAAATTCTCAATCTCCCCCACAATGTAATGACTCCTGACTTCCCCACACACTAATGAATTTCACTCCCCCCACACTATAATAAATTTTCACACCCACCACACTGTAATGAATTCTCAGTCGCCCCACACTGTAATGAATTCTCAGTCGCCCCACACTGTAATGAATTCTCAGTCCCTCCATACTATGACTCCTGACTTCCCCACACACTGATGAATTCTCACTCCCCCCACACTGTAATAAATTCTCACACCCACCACAGTGCAATGAATTCTCAGTCGCCCCACACTGTAATGAATTCTTAGTCGCCCCACATTGTAATGAATTCTCAGTCCCTCCATACTGTAATGACTCCTGACTTCCCCCACACACTGATGAATTCTCACTCCCCCCACACTGTAATAAATTCACACAACCACCACACTATAGTGAATTCTCACTCCCCCACACTGTAATAAATTCTTACACCCACCACACTGTAATGAATTCTCAGTCGCCCAACACTGTAATGAATTGTCAGTCGCCCCACACTGTAATGAATTCTCAGTCCCTCCATACTATAATGACTCCTGACTTCCCCCACACACTGATGAATTCTCACTCCCCCCACACTGTAATAAATTCTCAATCTCCCCCACACTGCAATGACTCCTCACTCCCCCCACACTGTAATGGCTCCTCACTTTCAACACAAGTGGCAACACAAGTGGACAAGGTAGTCAAGAAAGCTTATGGAATGCTTGCCTTCATTGGATGGGGCATCGAGTATAAAAACTGGCAAGTGATGAATCCTCACTCCCCCACACACTCTAATCAATCCTCAGTTCTCCCACACTGTAATGACGCCTCACACCCCCCAGACTGTAATGAATCCTCACTCACCCACACTGTAAATGAATTCTCACCTCCCCCACACTGTAATGACACCTTATTCCCCCGCACTGTATTGAGTCCTCACTTTCCCCAAACTGCAATGACTCCTCACTCCCCCCACACTGTAATGGCTCCTCACATTCCCCACACTGTCATGAATTCTCAGTTCCCCCCACACTGTACTGACTCGTCATTATCCACTCTGTGGAATTCCTCACCTCCTTTGAAGAACTTGAAGACACATCTCTTTCCACAGCCAGCATCGCAGCACATCTGCCAATGGTCACAGTCCGCATCTTCCTCACATTCATCTCCGAGCTTCAAGCTGCAAACTTTGCTCAGTGAGCTGCTGGATGGACACTGATCGCTCTCTTCTTTATCGGAAGACAGAAAGAGATCATTAACTGGCCCTTTATAAACACAGGTACAAAGTACAAAAGCTAAAGATTCCTCCTCAAACATTTTATAAATCACTGCTTCAGCGTGAGCTGGAAGGTTATGTTCAAATGCCCGTTGCCCACTTTTGGAAGGATGTCAAGGCCTTTGAGATACTGAAGAGCAGGAGAGAGACAAATTGGACAATTCTTTCAAAGACCTGGAACAGACATGAAGGTCAGAATGGCCTCTTGGTGTGCTGTCCGCTCAAATTCAATCCAGCTTTTCTTTGTGTCGATAATTGAGGAGATATTAGGGCGAGGTGACCAAAAGATTAGTTAAAGAACTAAGTTTATAAGGAGTTTTTTAAAGGAGGAAAGAGCTGCAGAGGCAGTTAAGGAGGGAATTCCAGGGACGGCACATGTCACAGTGGTTAGCACTGCTACCTATGGCACTGAGGACTCAGGTGCAAATCCCGGCCCAGGGTCACTGTCCATGTGGAGTTTGCACATTCTCCCCGTGTCTGCATGGGTATCACCCCCACAACCCAAAGATGTCCAGGTTAGGAGGATTGGCAACGCTAAATTGCCCCCTAATTGGAAAAAAATAATTGGGCACCCAAAATTTATGAAAAAAATATTTTTTATAAAAGGAGGGAATTCCAGAATTCAGGACCCAGGCAACTTAAGTTGTGTTGGTAAATGTTGGACAAAATGCAGGACAGCGAGTAGAGGATTATGGGTGAACCATTCTCAATATCCACTGAGCGTGTCCTTGGGTGAAGTGGAGAGAGGTGGTGGACAATTCTGGCCGAATACAACACGTGACCAATCAGTTAACGGGGCTGCAGCATGTGACCAGATACAGGACACGTAGGACAATTCATCAGGTGAGCAATGAGGCACAGGGCAACAGACAATGTGACCAATCACACACATATCCCTGGATCATGTCACCAATCAAACACAAGGCTACAGACAAAGAACAAAGAACAATACAGCACAGGAATAAGCCCTTCGGCCCTCCAAACCTGTACCGGCCATGATACCAAAACCCTTAGTACTTCCTTGTGCTCTATCCCGCTATACCCACCCTATCCATGTGTTTGCCAAGATGCCTTTTAAACGACGGTAATGTATCTTCTTCCACAACCTCCCCTGGCAACGTGTTCCAGGTACTCGCCACTCTCTGCGGAAAAAAACTGCCTCTCACATCTCCTCTAAACTCTGCCCCATGGACTTTAAACGGATGCACCCTGGTGACTGACCCCTTCCCTGGGAAAGAGTGCCTGCCCATGCACTCTATCCATGCCCCTCATAATCTTGTGGACCTCTATCAGGTCACCAGGGCCCTGGGGTATGTGACCAATCAGACACATAGTCGCTGGTCATGTGACCAATCAGTCACAGGACCCTGGAATTTGTGAGCAATTAGACACAAAGGGTGGAATCTCCGCACCACCGCCGGGTCGGGGAATCGCTGGGGGACGGCATGAATCCTGCCCCCGCCGGCTGCCGAATTCTCCGGTGCCGTGCATTTGGGCCGCATGGCTGCCCATTTTAGGCCGGTCCCGCCGGCGTAAATTACAAGAGGTACTTACCGGCGGAGCCTGGCCGCGCGGACGGTCTCCGGGCTCCTCGGGGGATCTGGCCCCGAAAGGTGCCTCCACGGTGACCAGGCCCACAATCGGGGCTCACCGATCCACGGACGGGCCTGTGCCGCGGGGACACTCTATTCCTCCGCGTCAGGCTGCTGTGGATCTCAGCGATGGCCGAAGTGGAGATGAACCCAGCCTGCGCATGCGCTGGGATGACGCCAGCATACGCTGACGTTCCTGCGCATGCGCCAACTCGCGCCGGCCGGCAGAGGCCCTTCGTCGCCGGTTAGCGTGATGCCAAACCTGTTGCGTGCCGGCCGGCACGGCGCAAACCACTCCTGTGCTGGCCTAGCCCCTAAAGGTGCGGAGAATTCCGCACCTGCGGGGCGGCCCGACGCCGGAGTGGTTCACGCCCCTCCTTCGCGCTGGAGTTGCCCGCCCTGCCGATTCCCGCAGAATCCCGCCCAAGGTGCTTAACCAATCTCACACAGAGTCCTGGAGCTTAGTGTTGTGTCGCACACAGGGGTCTTTCTCCTGGGGCCTGTTCCTTTGGACAGATCCTGCAGTTCTCTTCTGTTATTGTTTGTGAGTCAAAGTTAAATTGTGTTGTGCAGTGAGTTATTTGTGGATTGTCCTTACTGTGCCAGCGAGAGTAGACACACTTCTTCCCACAGCCGATATCACAGCACTGCTTCCAGGAACTGCAGTCTTCATCATCATTACAAGATTCAGTCGAGTTGCTGGCACAGATCCTCCTCGCTCGGTACGAGTCGGGACATTCATCTCCTTCATCTGCATGAGAAAAAGTTGTGAGTTAAAGGTGGAGGGAGTTACACACAGCAAAACAGGGTTTACAGTAAGAAAGAGAGTACTGAGGGAATGCTGCACTGTCTGACGATCAATACAGAGACTGTATCACACAGTCAGAGGACCATATCGAAGGAGTGCTGCACTGTTTCACACTGTCTTCATCAGTACGTCACATTTTGTCTTGATCACGGCATTCTTCTGTCCCTCCCTCACATTTTCTGTTTCTTTCTCCTTTTCTCCTTTTTGTCAGTGTGTCTCGTTCTCTCTCTCTGTCACTGTAACTCTCTCTTGTTTGCTGAGTGTCAATTTCTGCCATATTCTGCTTCATTTTTTCTCTTATTCTGCTTCAAACTATCTCATTGTCTCTCTCTTGCCCTCTCTTCTTTGTTCACTTTCTTCCTTATCTCCATGCTCTGCTGTTTCCTTGCTTACCGTCATCCATGAAGCTGGTAATACAGACTTTTCCACATTTGGTGTCACAACAGGTCTGCCAAGCATCACAATCATCATCTCCGCTGCACTGGTCTCCAAGTTTCAGATCACACATTGGGGTGAGACGGTGGGGCGCTGGACAGGTATCATCCCCTGGAATACAGAAATCGGAGATCAGTCAGGAAAACCAATTATGGAGAGATCCCTCAGGAGAATCCAAGCAAAGTGGTTTCCTTCAGGAACACATTAATGACGAATGAAGTCGCACATCTTTAATTGGAGTCAGGGGTGAAACAGCTCGGCAACAGGTTCCATCGCCAGTCTGATTAATGTAGAAATGTTTATATACATTGTATTTGCAATCTTTTGCAGTAATATTATTAAGAACCCTGGTTCAAAATACAGGCTGTGTGTCTCCTAAAGCTGTAATTAAGGAGTCATAAGGTGAGGGAATCATTTATTCAAACCACTTTGTTGGTCACAGATAAAAGTTTAATAGAATGATGTTTATATTTTGGCTGGTTCCCTGTGAGATAGATAATGTGAGGGTCAGTATTTAGTCCAACTAGTCTGGTACTGGGGCATCTTAATGGGTTACAGAGAACGTCATTAATTGGAGGAGCCAGATCTGACTGTTATTTGAAATCTACTAGAATATTTTAAGTGGAACAGCGGTTTGCCATGGGATTCGAGTCTGACAAGACAGAAGGATTATTTGGTTGTTCCTGAAAAGGGTTTTTCTCTCTCTCTTTAAAAGTCTGCACAGATGAGCAAGTAACCTGTTTCATTAACTTTATTTGGCAGTGGCATTTGATTTGGATTGGGTTGCTCAATTCAAGTTCGTGGCAGGTTCAGATAGTAAGTTAAAGATTTTCTTTTATTTAAGAATTATTTACATGTTAATTGTAAAGCTATTCCTTTGATGTTAATTCTGTGTTTAAATTAGTTTGTTTTCACATAAAAGGTACTTGCTGAGAGGGCATATCCTTTCCACACAGTTTTACAAATTCAAATATTTTTGGTGGTTCACATCCAGTATCATAACTAAAGTTGAATTCTGGTCCAGTAATCTAACACCGCTCTATGCTGAGTTAGCCTCATCTCTCACATTCAGTCTCTCACATGCACATGCATGCACACAGACACAAACACAAACACACACGCTCTGACACACGCACGCCCCAACACACGCACGCTCCGACGCACGCACGACCCGAGACACGCACGCTCCGACACACGCACGCTCCGACACACGCACAAACCGATACACGCACACTCCCACTCGCACACTCCCTTCCCAGCTGGTGATGAACTCAGAGCCCCATGAATAGACTCCAAGCACCACAAACCCTCTGAACCACTCACGGGACATGAAGAAGCGAGGAACACATCTCTTTCCACACTCGGCATCACAGCACGAGGACCAGGCCAAGCAGTCAGCGTCACTCTCACACACATCTCCGAGCTTCAGTTCACAGAAGTTGTCCAAACGGCTGGAAGCAGGACATTGGGTAGCTGGAAGACACAAAGATCAAACACTCCATCAAAGAGTGACAGGACAGCGACAGCGTGTGGTTAAATACAGAGGAAAGCTGAGCGATTTCTTACATCTGGTCAGGAACTTGGGGACACATCTGTTGCCACAGCTGGAATTGCAGCAAGTCTGCCAACCATCACAGTCACTGTCATTGTGACACTGGGTGTTGAAGCTCATTGTGCAGATGTGAGTCAATCGAGAAGATTCTGGGCATCTCCGGTCACCACCTGTAGAGTGAACAGTGATACACGGCTCAATTTGATGTGTCTAATCTGGACGTCGCTTCCCACTCACCCCACTGGTTCTTCCAGTCCCCTTGTAACCTCCATCGCTAATGAGTAGCATCTAGGAGGGGAGCGAGTGTCTCGATTGATTACTTACCCTTGCCATGGAACACATGGACACACCGTCTGCCACAGGTGGTGTTACAGCAGGTCTGCCAGGCATAACAATCGTCGTCATCTTCACACAGCTCCCCGTACCTCAGCTCACACATTGTGGACAGGCGGTGTGGGGCAGGACAGTGCCCTGCTGTCAGATCTGGAGAAAGGAGAGACAGAGGTGAGAATTGAATGGGAGCGAGGATCTCAACATCAGCATGCTACATTATCAGCTCCAGTCAGCTGGCACTGTCTTTTCATTCATCTTTGTTGAGACACAGTTGATACTTTGCTGGGTCAGGTTGACCATGTGCTCTTACCTGAGAATTTCGGACTGTGCTGCTGTCCCATGAAGGAGTGGACACATCTTCTGCCACAGGAAGTCTCACAACACTGCATCCACTTGCCACAATCCTCCTCATCCTGACAGGGCTGACTGTGGTTCATCCTGCACACACGATCCAGACTGGATGTATCAGGACACTTCTTGGCAGTCCAATCTATGAAAACACGAGATTGGTTAAGGCTGGAGACAGCTGAGATGGGGACAGACATAGAGAGAGCGACGGATAGAGGGACAAAGCGAGAGAGATAAAGAGTTAGACAGAGACGGGAACAGAGAGACAGAGAGAGTGAGAGGGACAGAGAGAAAGAAAGAGAGGGACAGAGAATGAGAGATGGACAGAAGAGAGACTGCTTGAGAGAGAAAGAGAGAGCTGGAGTGAAAGACGGAGAAGAAGCGGAGAGTGAACCAGAGAGAGGGACGGAGAGGGAGACGAAAAGAGAGAGTTGGAGAGAGACAAAGAGATAGACAGAGAGACAGGGAAAGAGATGGATAGATAGACAAAGAGAGAGTGAGAGTTGGAGCTTGAGAGACAATGGGTGAGAGAGAGAGTGAGATAGACATGTATAGACAGTCAAAGGGAGAGGAAAACAGACGGATACCTGGACAAAGAGAGAGAGAGAGAGCGGAAGACGAAACCTGAGAGAGAAAGGGAGAGAGTGACAGATCGAGAGACAAAGAGATTAGAAAAAGAGAGAGACATCATAGAATTTACAGTGCAGAAGGAGGCCATTCAGCCCATCGAGTCTGCACCGGCTCTTGGAAAGAGCACCCTACCCAAGGTCAACAACTCCACCCTATCCCCATAACCCAGTAACCCCACCCAACACTAAGGGCAATTTTGGACACTAAGGGCAATTTATCATGGCCAATCCACCTAACCTGCACATCTTTGGACTGTGGGAGGAAACCGGAGCACACGGAGAAAACCCACGCAGACACGGAGAGAACGTGCAGACTCCACACAGACAGTGACCCAAGCCGGGAATCGAACCTGGGATCCTGGAGCTGTGAAGCGAATGTGCTATCCACAATGCTACCGTGCTGCACATCGAGAGAGAGGAGAAGGGAAAGAGGAAGTGATAGAGATAGAGAAAGAGAGAGGTAGATAGAGAGATAGAGTGTGGGATAGAGAGAGAGAGAAGGACAGACAGAGAGAGAGCGATGTTGTGTGAGTGGCAAAGAGAGGTCCAGAGAGAAAGAAGGAGAGAGACAGCCAGAGAGCCAGAAAGAGAGATGGAAAGAGAAAGAGAGAGAGAGAAAAAGGGAGACAAGAAGAGAGAAAGACAAAGAGCGAGGCAGAGAGCGAGACGTAGAGGGAGAGAGACAGACAGAGAGAGGAAGACTGAGAAAGGAATAGAGACAGGGAGAGAAAGACAGACAGGCAGATAGAGTGAAACGGAGAGAGAGAGACAGGAACAGAGAGACAGAGAGAGAAAGAATGACACAGCGAGAAAGAGGGACAGGGAATGGGAAATGCAGAGAGAGAGAGGGACAGAGAGAGTGAGAGGGAGAGAGAGAGAGAGGGAGATTGACGGTGTGAGAGAGACAGGACCAAAAATACAAAGTTATGGATGGAGATAGAGAGAGAGAGAGAGAGAGAGAGAGAGACTGAGACTGGACCAGAAAGAGAATCAAATGGATTAAAAGAGAGAACGATGGAGAGGGAGAGAAGAGAGAGCAGGACAGGGAAGAGGCAGAGAGACATATAATGACTGACAAAGACAGAAAAAGTGATAGAAAGAGAGACACAAAGAGAGATGGACCGAGACTGAGAGAATTATAAACAGGGAGAGAGACAGAAGCAGACGGGTCAGAGAATCCTCGGGGGGCGGCGCCAGTCCCGTCCTGCCGCCCCAACACCGGCTCCCGTATTCTCCGCCGCCAGTATTTGGGCGGGGCGGAGTCACACCACGCCAGTCGCGGGCCATTGACAACGCCCCCCCCCCCCCGGCAATCCTCCAGGCCACGATGGGCCAAGCGGCTGTCTGTTTCTGGCAAGTCCCGCTGGCGTGGTTTAGACATGGTCCCACACGGCGGGACCTGGCAGGTAAATCGGCTGGGGCGGTCCTCGGGATGGATGGGGGGGGGGTGTTCGCGGGGGGATCCGACCCTGGGTGGTGCGATCGGGGTCCACCGAGCTGTGGGCGGGCCTGTGCCGTGGGGGCACTCCTTCCATGTGTGCCGGCCCCTGGAGGGCTTCGCCGTGGCCGGCACGGAGAACAGAACCCCCTGTACATGCGCCAGAATATGCCGGCTGTTCCGCGCATACGCTGGGTCACGCCGGCCCTTTGGCGCATGCACGGACTTGTGCAGTCCCTTTAGCGCTGGCTGGCGCGGCGCCAACCCATCCGGCGTCTCCTAGCCCCTGGAAGTGCAGAGGATTCCGCTACTTCTGGTCGCCCGTCGCTGGAGAGGTTCGTCGGCGTCGGCCATCGCGCCCGTTTCAGAGAATCCCACTTATCGTGAGAGACAGAGAAAGATACAGATGTGACCCACTGCAGAAATGTACAGACCTGTTGAGGATCTGTTCTTTTCGGACCAGGAACTTCCCCAATTGGATTTCCCAAAGGATGATGGAACACATCGTTTCTGACAGCCAGCATCACAGCAACTTTGGGAACCACTGCAATCTCCATCCGACTCACACACCTTCCCGAAGGTGCTGTTGCACACACGGGCCAGATACTCTGGACGAGGACATTGCCCATCATCTATGTGAGAGAAAGAGACATACACAATCCAGCATCACCGAGACACAGAGTAAAGTTCCTTCTGCACAGGCGCATCATACACTCCCAGGACAGGTACAGCATAGGGTTTGATAAAGAGGAAAACTCCCACGACACTTTCCCCATCAAACTGGTATCGCCACGGGGTCTAGATACAAAGTAAAGCTCTCTCGACACAGTCTCCATCAAACACTCGCAGGACAGGTACAGCACAGGGTTAGATACAGAGTAAAGCTCCCTCTACACTGTCCCCATCAAACACTCCCAGGTGAGGTACAGCACAGGCTGAGATACAGAGTAAAGCTTCCTCTACACTGTCCCCATCAAACACTCCCAGGAGAGGTACAGCACAGGGTTAGATAAAGAGTAAATCTCCCTCTAAACTGTCTCCATCAAACACTCCCAGGAGAGGTACAGCACGGGGTTAGATACAGAGTAAAATTCCCTCTACACTGTCCCGATCAAACACTCCCAGGAAAGGTACAGCACAGGGTTAGATACAGAGTAAAGCTTCCCCTCCACTGTCCCCATCAAACACTCTCAGGCTAGATATACAACAATCTCAGATACAGAGGGTATGATTTAATGGCCATATCACGCCCGGCAGAAATCCAAGCGAGCCGTGTAGATTGCGGGAGGGTCCGCAATCGGGAACTGTGCCAGACGCCGACCAGGCTCCGAGAAACCAATAGCTATCAGTTAGGCCCAATCTCCACTCTATTAACAGGAAGAGCACCCTATCTAACAGCCTCCCATCATCTAATTGGCTCCGCAGTGAGCCGCCACACAGGTGCCGATTCGTGGACCAGGCGTCACTGAACCTGGGGGGTCCCCCGGCCCATTGGAGGCCCCTGGGTGGTCAGGGATTAGGCGGCGTGGACCTTGGCCCTGCCACTGGAATGTTATCACCTTGGCTTGGCTGCCAGGCTTGCACCTTGGAACTGCCACACAGGCATTGCCAAGGTGTCTGGGTGTCACCACAAAGACGGTAGGGGCACGCCCACGGTACCAGGGTGGCAGTGCCAGAGTGCCAGGATGGCACTGCCAAGCGTCAGGGACTGAGGGAGGCTGTGCGCATGGAGGGAGAGTTGAGGGGGTATATGAAGTGTGGGTGCGGGCTTGTGCAGGGTGGGTATGAAGTGGGCTCTGAAAGATGGGTTGGGTGAAGGGTGGGGGTCTAGAAGGGGAGCCGGAATGGGGTGTGGGAAGGCCTGAAAAAGTGGGCCCCCCAGTGACCCCATAGTGGGTGCCATTACTTGGGGTGGGGAGGTGCAATGAAAATGTTTGAGGAGGTGACATTCCCCATAGGTGGGGAACCCACAATCCCACCTGGAGATCGAGGCACATTTGAAAATAGTTGCCCGATCTCGGAGGAGCCAGTCTGGCAAGCAGTTTCAGCTCCCCAGTGATGAAAATAATTCTACCGTGGGCTAAACCCATAGGAAACACCCCAGGCCCCAAAAAAGTGATTAACTGTGCTTAGATAGCGGGGAAGAATTCAAAGGCAGAACTGCCAGCAAACCCCACAACACATAAACACTTGGAAACATTTCCATTAGATTGTGCCCAGAGTAAAGTTCCCTCAACATTGTCACCATCAAACACTCCCAGGACAGGTACATCACGGGGTTAGATACAGAGTAAAGCTCCCTCTACAGCGGCCACATTCACCACACACATCAAACACTGGCAGGATAAGAAAAGTACCGGTTAGACATGGAGTGAAGCTCAGCCACGTGACTCACCTCCTCTGGAAAAGCTGTAGACACACCTGGTCCCACAAGGAGTAAAGCAGCACGTCTGAAATTTGCCACAGTCACTCTCACTGCTACAGGCCTTCCCCATGGTCGAATTACACACATAGCTCAGTTGACTGGGGCTGAAGCACTCTCCCGGTTTGTCACCTGCAAGGACAACAATTGGATATAAGGGTCAGTCTGCACAGGAGGGAATAGTGGGGCAGGATTCACCATGGGAATTCTCTCAGTGTTTTCAGTTCTTCAGAGTTTGATAGGCATTGGATTAATGGTCCTGATGCACTATCAATGACCACAGAAACGAGCATGTAGTCCGAATTGAAGGCTTTAATCGACAAGATGTTTCCCCAGCAGCTCAAGTACAGAAAAGGCAGCTGCAGGGGAAACACGGGTTCTTATACCCTGCTTCAATGGGCGGAGCTACCTTACATTCTGACCAATGGGTTACAAACCATTGGGCCAATGAGCAGCGAGCCTTCTCCACCAATGGTGGCTCAGCACTCCCAGGTACCGTAGTACCTCTAGTCATACTACCACAGGTCCTAGTTTCCCCGGCACCCTGGGTCATGAACCAAGCATCTTGTAGTTTTTAATTTTCACTTCCTGAACCTCGTGAAGCTGCATCTGGCAACTGAAAATCTGACCCCGGCCTTCAGAGCCCAGCGTCTTTCATACTGATCTGTGAAACCATTGATAGTCACGCCTGAGACAGCACAGTGGCACAGAGGTTAGTACTGCTGCCTCACATTACCTGGGAGCCGGGATTGATGCTGGCCTTGGATGACTGTGGAATTTGTACATTCTCCCCATGTCTGTGTGGGTTTCCGCCAGCTGCTCCTCTTTCCTCCCACAGTACAAAGATGTGTAGGTGATGTGGTTTGGCCATGATAAATGCACAGGGTCACGTGGATAGGGCAGGGTGTGGGCATATGTACAGTGCTCTTTCGGAGAGCCATTGCAAACATGATGGGCCGAATGGCCTCCTTCTGCACTCTAGGAGTTCAATGGATACAGCAGCCTCTGCCCTCTACTGGCTAGAGTTTATCAGTCTCTGTCCTCTGCCGTCCAGTGTCCATCAGTCTCTGTCCTCTGACGTCCAGTGTCCATCAGTCTCTGTCCTCTGCAGTCTAGTGTCCATCAGTCTCTGTCCTCTGCAGTCTCGTGTCCATCCGTCTCTGTCCTCTGCAGTCTAGTGTCCATCAGTCTCTGTCCTCCGCAGTCTAGTGTCCATCAGTCTCTGTCCTCTGCAGTCTAGTGTCCATCCGTCTCTGTCCTCTGCCGTCCAGTGACCATCCGTCTCTGTCCTCTGCAGTCTGATGTCCACCAGTCTATGTCTACTGCAGTCTAGTGTCCATCGGTCTCTGTCCTCTGCAGTCTGGTGTACATCAGCTCTGTCCTCTGCAGTCTAGAGTCCACCAGTCTCTGCCCTCTGCAGTCTTGTGTCCATCCGTCTCTGCCCACTGCAGTCTAGTGTCCATCCGTCTCTGTCCTCTGCCATCCAGTGACCTCCAGTCTCTGTCCTCTGCCATCCAGTGTCCATCAGTCTCTGTCCTCTGCAGTCTAGTGTCCATCAGTCTCTGCCCTCTGCCGTCCAGTGTCCATCAGTCTCTGCCCTCTGCAGTCTGGTGTCCATCAGTCTCTGCCCTCTGCAATCTCGGGACCAATGGACTCCTCCCTACCAGTTTTGGGTCTATTGGAATCTATCGCCATGTGGTTGTTGCCTCATTCACCCAGTTTAATGTCACAGTCACTCTCTCAGACCCGGGCTCACCTTGTGTGAATGAGTAGAGACATTTCTTGCCACATCCAATGTCACAGCACTGTTGATAAGCACGACAATCGTCATCATCCTCACAAGACTGAGTCACATTTTTCTTGCAGAGAGACGACACTTTGGAAACTTCTGGACATTTCTTTGGCAAAACTAAATAACATAAAAATCTAAATCAGTCAAATGTCACAGGACATAAAAATCTTATAACCTCAATTACAGAGTAAATTAAGGTCAACAGTACCACTCCCAGGACAGGTACAGCATGGGGTTAGACAAAGTAAAGCTCCCTCCACTCTGTCCCCATCAAAGATCCAGAGTAAAGATCCTCTCTGCACTGTCCCCACCAAACACTCCCAGGACAGCACGGTGTTCGATCCAGAGTAAAGCTCCCTCAACACTGTGCCCCCCAAACATGCGCAGGACATTTACAGCACGGTGTTAGATACAGAGTAAAGCTCCATCTACACAGTTCCCATTAAACACTCCCCGGGGTGGAATACAGCGGGCTTTGATACACAGTGAAGCTCCATGTTCACTGTCACATTCAATCTCGGCCCTTCCTGCTCAGTCTGTGTGGGATTCCCCGATGAGAGCGTGTCTGCTGCTCTGTAACTGATGCTCACATTTGTTGATGAATGTTGGGACACATTTCGCCCCACAGCTGGTTTTGCAGCACATCTGCCAGATGTCACATTGGGTGTCGTTGCTGCAATCATTTCCTAGTGTCATGTCACACATCATTGTGAGTCTCCTGGAGACTGGGCATGTTCCATTCACTGAAATATAAGAGGAGACAAAATCACACCACAACCATCTCATCAGTGTGGGACCCTCCCAACCCCAAGAGCACTGGGAACTAGATCCTGCTCTGTGTCCGCTTTCTCCAGTGAACCTAACACACTTCCTGTCCCAGAGCTTTGGTCACTCTGATCTCCTGAGGCAGACTAACAGTCACACAAAATATCTGATTGTGGTATTACAAACTCCGGACCAGACCCCAACATTTTCTCGGATACCAGACAGAAATCCCTATTTGTTATTTTTAATTTGTAACATGTAAAGGAAAGATATTTCTCTCCAAGAGTGATTCCATGCAAAAAACAGGGATGTGGGGCTGGATTCTCTGTTTTGGGGACCATGCCCCCACGCCGTTGTAAAAACTGTGGCTTTTCACATCAGAACAACTGGCGTGAGTGAGAGTGAGAGAGTGAGAGCAATGGAGAGAGCGAGGGAGATGGCAAGGGAGAGCACGAGGGAGAGCACGAGGGAGAGCCTGAGGGAGAGCACAAGGACGAGCCTCAGGGAGAGCACGAGGGGGAGCACGAGGGAGAGCCTGAGGGAGAGCCTGAGGGAGAGCGCGAGGGAGAGCCTGAGGGAGAGCCTGAGGGAGAGCGCGAGGGAGAGCCTGAGGGAGAGCGCGAGGGAGAGCCTGAGGGAGAGCGCGAGAGAGAGCCTGAGGGAGTTTATGAGGGAGAGACTGAGGGAGAGCACGAGGGAGAGCCTGAGGGAGAGCGCGAGGGAAAGCACGAAGGGGAGCACGAGGGAGAGCCTGAGGGAGAGCCTGAGGGAGAGCGTGAGGGAGAGCGCGAGGGAGAGCACGAGGGAGAGCCTGAGGGAGAGCCTGAGGGAGAGCCTGAGGGAGAGCGCGAGGGAGAGCGCGAGGGAGAGCCTGAGGGAGAGCGTGAGGGAGAGCGCAAGGGAGAGCACAAAGGGAGAGCACGAGGGGGAGCACGAGGGAGAGCCTGAGGGAGAGCCTGAGGGAGAGGATGAAGGGGAGAATGAGGGAGAGCCTGAGGGAGAGGGAGGGGGAGAGCCTGAGGGAGAGTATGAACCTCCCTGAACCATGGGATTTGACAGGAATCAGCAGCAGGACCCTGGGCACATTCACCCCTTTCCTAACCCAAGCGTCACTCGACAGGGATCAGGAGCGAGAACTGGGATGATTCTCTCCTCTCCATAACCCAGTGACCTCTGGACAGGAATCAGGAGCAGGGACCCAGGCTGATTCACTGCACCTCCCTAACTGGGGGGTCATCGGACTGCGAACAGGAGCAGGAACACGGAATGATTCACCCCCTCCCGAACCCAGGTGTTATTGGATAGGGGTCAGGAGCAGGAACCCGGAATGATTCACCCCCTCCCGAACCCAGGTGTTATTGGATAGGGATCAGGAGCAGGAACACGGAATGATTCACCCCCTCCCGAACCCAGGTGTTATTGGATAGGGGTCAGGAGCAGGAACACGGAATGATTCACCCCCTCCCTAACCCAGGTGTTATTGGATGGGGATCAGGAGCAGGAACTCTGGCTGATTTACTCCCCTCACTAATCCAGGGTAACTAGACAGGGATCAGGAGCAGGAACACTGAATGATTCACCCCCCTCCCTAACCCAGGTGTTATTGGATAGGGATCAGGAGCAGGAACCCGGGCTGATTTACTCAGCTCACTAATCCAGGGTAACGAGACAGGGATCAGGAGCAGGAACACTGAATGATTCACCCCATTCCCTAACCCAGGTGTTATTGGAAAGAGAGCAGGAGCAGAAACCCGGGTTAATTCACTCAATACTCTAACCTATGTTGACGGGACGGGGGTCAGTGTACAGTGGGTGGGGACGATTCTCTCACCTCCTGTGAAACACTTGGGGATACATTTCTTGCCGCAGTCTGCATCACAACAAGTGTGGAAAGCATCGCAATCCTTGTTCTCTTCACATGAATCTCCGGTGCTCATCTGGCAGAAGATGGAAAGTCTGTCCTCAGTGGGGCACTGGTCCGTTGGTTCTGAAGAGCAAAGGAGGAATTCACATTGATCCTGTCTCTTTCCCCACATCAGGGACATTTCAAAACGCTCTTTGGTCAATGGTTCACTTTTCTTTAAAGTGTCACAATGTTACAATCTGGGAAATGTGATGAGTAATGCACGCACAGCAAGATCCCACAATCAGCCCTCGAGGTTAAGGCTCAGTTCTGTCTGAATCATGGAATGGTCCCAGCACAGAAGGAGACCACTTGCCCCATCGGGCTCATTCTGACCCTCCACAAGAGCAGTCCAGTTGGTTCTACTCCACCCTGTCACCACCCTTCCCTGTACCCCAGCATTTCCTCCGCACTGCCCTCATTACTGACAACCAGGGATTGTGTGCCTGGATAATGTGCTCACGGTCCGACAGTCCCAGCCCGTTTCAACACAGCCGAGAATATGTGACTCACACTCTGATTTGCTTAGATGTTAGTCAGAGAACCATTGGACTACGTAAAGGACTCTCTAACACATCAGACTTCAATTGGGCCCATGCTTTTGTTCCTCAGCCTCTTTTATCAAAGGCAAACCAATCGTGCCCTCCATTGACTGCGTGACACAACTCCCACACAGCCTCCTATCACGGAGGTACGAGGCTGACACTGCAGCCTCCAATGAGTGCATTAAGGCTGACGAATAAGCCCTGATTTTGTTCAACGTGACGACCCAGTTTACCATTCTCCATCTCTTGCATGCGCACTTACTTTTTGCCAGGCACTCTGGCACACATCTCGGCCCACACTCCGTCTTACAGCATGATGCCCAGTGACCACAGGAATCATCATTCTCACAGGGAGCAGTGAAGTTCATCTTGCACACGTAATGCAGTCTGGATGAATGTGGACATGTCCCTCCGTGACCTGTAGGGAAGGCACAGATTGACATCACTCACTGATACTCCTGACCAACAGACACCATTCAATTCTCTATGTCCCACAACCACAGCACGGGGTTAGATACAGAGTAAAGCTCCATCTTGACTGTTCCCAACAAACACGCCCAGGACAAGGAAATTACAGGGTAAAATACAGAGTAAAGATGCCTCTCCTGTCCACATCAAACACATACAGGACAGTCATAGCACGGGGTTAGATATAGAATAAAGAAACCTCTACACTGTCCCATCAATCACACCGAGGACAAGTACAGCATGGGCTAGACACAGAGTAAAGCGACCACTGCACAGTCAACATCAAACAGTCCCAGGACAGCGACAGTACTGTGTTAGATTGAGTGATTGGCTGGTGGCCAATTAATTGAATGAAATGGCTGGGTTCTGCCTGGTAACAGGTGGTGATTTGAATACCTAAACCCCACTCACACTTGCAATAACTGAAATAATTGTGCATGCAGGTGCAATGGGGGGCGTGGAACAGAATCACAGATGCCCATTGCATGCTAGCCTATCTTACAATGGATACAAACAAACTGTTACTTTAATCAGACTTTGTAACAGCATGTGAGCACTTTGGAATGGTACACTTTTTTAGATCATTATTATCCAATACTATATATTAACTGAAAGATAATGAGACTGCTTTAGAATGTCACATTTTAAACTGGGACTGTTGTTACACACCTACCTTGTGTATTCACGCTGTATTGTGGCCATGTATCTGTATTATACTCACTCTATATAAACGCAAGTATAACTTGTATTATAATTTGTTTATACCAGTAACATAAAATCATAGAATCCCTACAGTGCAGAAGGAGGCCATTCGGCCCATCGAGTCTGAACCGACCCACTGAAAGAGCACCCTACAGAGGCCTTCTCCGCTGGCTTATCTCCTTTATCGTGACAGCCATGTAACACTCAGCTCAATAAAGACATTGCACTAGAAACACTATCGTCTTTGAAGTCATCTGTTGTCTTCAAAGTAAAAAGGCCTAGTGCAGCTTTCAAGGCTGCTGTGAAACTGGCTGGAGCCTCATAGTGAGCTAACTGATAAGCACAGGAATACAGGCTACTGGTGCCAGCCTGTTACAGGGAGGGTGGCAGCCATTAATCCATCCTCTGTTGGATGAAGGTGTCTTAGGTTGGCTAATTCCTGGAGATGTGACCTGTTATCAATTCTAAAGTCACAAGAGGAGACTTCCTAAACATTCAGGATGATAATGTCATCAAATATTTATTGGTGGAAAACAAGGATACCGAATGGTGGAGGTATGGGAGGTATGGTACACACGGGAGCGATATGCCATCAATGAACACACGACGAGTGGTGAACGTAACTGAGGCTTTAATACCTTTATACATGAACCCGAGGGGAGGAGCCACAGGCAGAGCCAGCAGGGACAGGCCCAGGCATGTAACAATACAATACAATACAGTGGTTTACCACATTCACCCCCTGTTAAAAAAGAGTCCAGCGTGGGTGAAGTGGGCTCAAAGATCAAGTCTGTTGGGGACTTGACCTTCCGCCGTGATCGCCTCAGTCCCGGCTGTGGTGTGGGCACCTGCGTGTCCGGGAGCATGTTGCCCTCTTCTTCACCCAGTTGCTGAGTCGGTGGAGCGGGGGACGGGGGGCGGTGTATGGGCGGAGATGGTGGACATGGTTGCTGGGGAACCTGCAGGTGCCAAATCCCGAAGGGAGACTGTGTCCTGTCGCCCGTCATGATGTGCCATGGAGGCATATTGTGGATTGGCATGGAGGAACAGGACCTTCTCGATGTGGGGGATCTGATTCATGGCTCCTCGCATGCTTCAGGAGTAGGACGGGCCCTGGGACTGTGTGCCAGGACGGGAGCGAGGCCCCGGAGGTGAACTTCCTAGGGAAGGCAAACATACGCTCGTGACGAGTCTCATTGGTGGCAGTACACAGGAGCGACCGGATGGAGTGGACTGCATTAGGGAGGACCTCCTGCCAGCAGGAGACTGGGAGACTTCTAGACCGTAGGTCCAGGAGAACGGCCTTCCAGACCGTCGCGTCTCCCTCTCCACCTGTCCGTTGCCCTAAGGGTTGTAGCTGGTCGTCCTGCTGGAGGCGATGCCCTTGCTCAGCAGGAACTGATGCAACTCGTCGCTCATGAAGGAGGAACCCCGATCGTTATGGATGTATGTGGGGAACCCGAATAAGGTGAAAAGACTGGGCTGGGCCTTGGTGACGGTGGCAGAGGTCATGTCAGGGCATGGGATGGCAAAGGGGAATCTTGAGTACTCGTCAACAATGTTGAGGAAGTACACGTTACGATCAGTGGAGGGGAGGGGCCCTTTGAAATCGATACTAAGGCGCCCAAAGGGGCGAGAGGCCTTTACCAGGTGCGCTCTGTCTGGCCGATAGAAGTGCGGTTTGCACTCTGCGCAGACCTGGCAGTCCCTGGTCACGGTCCTGACATCCTCGATGGAGTAAGGCAGGTTGCGAGCCTTGATAAAGTGAAAAAAACGGGTGACCCCCGGGTGAAAGAGGTCATTGTGGAGAGCCCGGAGTCGGTCACCTTGTGCGCTGGCACATGTACCATGGGATAGGGTACCTGCCGGCCAGATAATGCCTCCAATGTCGCACAGCTTCTACAATGGCTTGGGCTTCCTTTTCGATGGAGGAGTGTCGAATTTCGGAGTCATGGAGGGTACGGGAGAAGAAAGCCACGGGCCTGCCCGCCTGGTTGACGGTAGCGGTCAGCGCAAAGTCCGACGCATCGCTCTCCACCTGGGACGGAATGGACTCATCCACAGCGTGCATCACGGCTTTGGCAATATCTGCCTTGATACGGTTGAAAGCCATCAGGGGAAAAACGGTGGATTTAATAAGTGGACGGGCCTTGTCTACATAATTGGGGACCCATTGGGCATAGTCGGAGAAGAACTCTAGTCACATCTTCAGGGCCTTGGGGCAGTGGGAGAGGGGGAGTTCCAGGAGGGGGCGCATCCGGTCGGGGTCGGGCCGTCGGACTCCGTTTTCCACAACGTAGCCAAGGATGGCTCGGCGGGTTGTACGGAAAACACATTTTTCCTTATTGTAAGTGAGGTACAGGAGTTGAGCGGTGTGGAGGAAGTGCTGGAGGTTTTCGTCATGGTCCTGCTGGTCATGCCGCAGATGGTTACATTATCTATGGACGGGAATGTGGCCCGCAGTCCGTACTGGTCAACCATCCGGTACATTTCTCGTTGGAAGACCGAGATCCCATTGGTGACGCCGAAGGGAACCCTGAGGAAGTGGTAGAGGCGGCCATCTGTCTCGAAGGCAGTGTATTGGCGGTCCTCCGGCCGGAGAGGGAGCTGGTGGTATGCGGACTTCAAGTCAACTGTGGAGAAGACACGATACTGCGCAATTTGATTGACCATGTCAGATATCCGGAGGAGGGGGCACTCATCGAGCTGTGTGTACCGGGTTATGGTCTGATTGTAGTCGATGACCAACCGGTGCTTCTCCCCAGTCTTGACGACCAGCACTTGGGCTCTCCAGGGGCTGTTACTCTCCTCAATGACCCCGTCTCGTTGGAGCCGCCGGACATTCGACCTGTTAAAGGTCCTATCCCTGGCACTGTATCGCCTGCTCCTAGTAGCGACAGGCTTACAGTCCGGGGTGAGGTAATCAAAGAGCGAGGGTGGGGCGACCTTAAGGGTCGCGAGGCTACAGACGGTGAGGGGAGGGCGGGGGTCCGCCAAACTTTAAAGTAATGCTTTGGAGGTGGCACTGGAAGTCGAACTCCAGTAATAGGGCGGCGCAGAGATGGGGAAGGACGTAGAGTTTGAAGTTAGTGTACTCTACGCCTTGTACAGTAAGGGTCGCAACATAGTGCCCCCGGATTTCTACTGCACATGATCTGGAAGCCAGGGAGATTTTCTGGGTCGCAGGTAAGATTGGGAGGGAGCAGCACCTTACCATATCTGGGTGTATGAAGCTGTCTGTGCTCCCGGAATCGAAAAGGCAGGCCGTCTCATGCCCATTGATCCAGACCGTCATCCTCGATTTTGTGAGGTGATGGGGCCGTGGCTGGTTGAGCGTGATGGAGGCGAGCTTCGGAAGGTGATGGGTAGCCCGGTCAGAGGTAGCGGAGGTAGCGGATAATTGGCTGAGCAGGCCCCTTGTGAGGCTGCGGAGTGGTCCCAAGATGGCGGCTCCCATGGGTCGCGAGTGGCGGGTGAAGTACAAAATGGCGTTAAAGATGGCAGCCCCCATGTGTCGCATGTGGCGGCTGAAATCGAAGATGGCTGCGAAGATGGCGGTGCCCATGGGTCACACATGGCGGGTGACGTGGCAGATGGGGGCAGCCCCGAAAGGCAGGAGGCAGCGTTGCTGGGCCTAGAAGCTCTAAGGAGAGATATCGGGCCTCGCAGGCTTTCGCAAAGTGTCCCTTCCTCCCACACCTGTTGCAAGTTGCGTTCCGTGCAGGGCAGCGTTGTCCGGGATGATTACCCTGGCCGCAAAAGTAGCACTTCGGACGTCTGCCGTTGGCGCGCTGCAGCGCGGCACAGGTTTGCACCACACGCGGGTCGGCTGATGGCGGCGCCCATGAGGTCCATGAGGGGGCCGCGAGGTCGGAGGTGTAGGCCTCCATCTTCTGGTAGGCCACCTCCAGTGGGTTTGAGAGTTGCACTGTCTCTGGGACGCCGAGCGTACTCCCTTCTAGCAATCGCTGGCGGATGTAGTTTGATTTCATGCCTGCGACATAAGAGTCCCTGACCAACAGCTCCATGTGTTGGGTAGCCGATACCGCCTGGCATCACAGTTCCGCCAGAGTACCGGCAAGGCACGCAAGAATTTTGCTAGTGACTCCCCAGGGCATTGTCGTCTCTTGGCAAGAAGGTGCCTAGCACACACCTCGTTCACAGACTTAACATCGTGTGCCTTCAGCAGCATTATCGCCTCCGTATACGAGGGGGCGTCCCTGATAAGAAGAAAGACTTGCGGGCTCACCCTTGCGTGGAGGATCCGCTTCTTTTGGAGGTCGGTGAAGTCTTCTGTGAAGGATCCGAGGTACGCTTCGAAGCAGCTTAGCCAGTTCTCGGATGTTGCAGCGGTGTTGACTGCCTGTGGGTCTAGCTCCATGCGATCAGGCTTGAGTGATGAATTCATCTTAGATGTTTAGTGTATTAAATTGATATGCCATCAATGAACACATGACGAGTGGTGAACGTAACTGAGGCTTTAATGCACGAAACATAAAGCCTCCTGGCCTCTGATCCGAACTGGATCAGAGGCGGAGACCAGCCACCTTTATACATGAGCCCGATGGGAGGAGCCACAGGCGGAGCCAGCAGGGACAAGCCGAGACATGTAACAATACAGTACAATACAATACAGTGGTTTACCACAGGGAGGTACAGGCGAAGAGTGTAAAAAGCCGATGAACAGTATTCAATGCTTGATCCTGGTTTACTTTTTTGAGTCTAACAGCCGTCTGCCTCTCTCTCTCTAGAAATGCTGTTGTGAGTTCTATCCCTCTCTCTCTCTCTCTATGTCGATCTCTCCAGAATGCCTGTGTGATTGCTCTCTCTCTCTCCAGAAGGCCTGTGAGTGCAGTATTGGGCCTAGTGCTCTAATTCACCGTGCACTATCCCAGGGTGTCTTAACATCATCAAAGACTCCCAACACAGGACAGCATAGGGTGACATACAGTGTAAATCTCGAGTCTGGAGGTAAGAGAACCAGGCAGGTGAGGTTTGGACAGTCCATATTCCTTACCTTCAAACTTGAGCTTCATCACACATCTGTTCCCACATCCAGCCTCACAACAGCTCTGCCAAATATCACAATCATCATCGCTGGAACATCGATTTCCCAGTTTCATCTGACAAATGGGAGTGAGTCGCGATTCTGCTGGGCATTCAAAGGCCTCCTCTGTAGACACAAGAACATTTTGGGTGTCAAATTGAACTGATTCTGGAGAGAGACAATGGTCACAACATAAGGAATAGGAGGAGGAAGAGGCCATTCGGCCCCTCCTATCTGCTCCGCCATTCAATAAGATTCATAACTGAATGAAAAGCTTAACTCCAATAATCCTGCCTCCTCTATATTTCACTTGATTCCATTCAGAGTCCAAACATCAATCCATCTCAGTCATGAATATACTCAACAACTGAGTCTATATCAACCATTTTCCAACTCTCTCATGCAACTGTCCTCTCTCATGCGTCCTCTCTCACGAGTTCTCTGCTTGTTCAGGCACACTCCCCACTGTCTCACCTGCCCTCTCCCCTCTATCATGTGCCCTCTCTCACACGTCATCTACCCTCTCCCAAATTCCATCTCCCCTTTTCCATGTGCCCTGTCCACTCTCCGCGTTCACACTATCACTGTCCTGCTCAACTCCATCTTCTCTCACTCACCCTGTCCCCTCTAAGTCACCCTCTCCCCTCTCACAAACTCTAAACTTTTACAGATCCTCCCAGTATTGTTCTCACCCTTCTTGTGGAAGGTGTAGACACATCGTTTCCCACAATCTCCGACTTGACAGCACTTTTTCCAGCCTGTGCAATCCTCGTCTCTCTCACACTTCTCCGCCTCCCCCTTGTCACAGATGTGTTGCGTCGTGGAAAGTTCTGGACATTCCCTGTTACTCTTCCCTGCTTTAAAAATGAGAATGCAACGAGAGGCAAGATTTGCAAATCAACAACTAAAATACCAAGAATCTTAGAGATTCCAGGGACAGGGAGAGAGGGTGACAGTCCAAGGAGGGATTTGAAAACAAGGATGATGATTCTAAATTTGAGGAAATGCCAGACAAATGGAACATTGCCTTTCATTTCAAGAGGAATCTATTTAAAATGAGTGAAGTTTTGCTCCAGTTGTACAGGTTGCAAAGTGACCACATCTGGAGTACTGTGCATGATTTTGGTCTCCGTACTTAAGGAATTACTTAAATTATATTCAGAGCCATTCAGAGAGGGCTGGCTTGACTGATTCCTGGGATGGAGGGAGGATTAGCTTATGAAGAAAGGTTGAGCAGTTTGGGTCTGTCTCCATTGGATTCAGAAGAATGAGAGATGATCTTATTGAAAAATACAAGATCCTGATGGGGCCTGTCAGGGTGGATGCTGGGATGATGTTTCCCCCTCACGGGGAAAGACTATGACTTGACGACTGGCGATCAGGATAATTTCATTCTCTGTGTGGGGTGTGAGGCTGTAGAATTTACTTCTCCAGAAAGCAGCACAGGCTGGGTCATTGAATGTATTCAAGGTCGAGTTAAATAGAGTTTTGATCAGCAAGGGAGTCAAAGGGTATGGGCGGGGTAGACAGCAAGGTGAAGCTGAGGCCACAATGAGATCAGCCATGATCTGATCGAATGAGAAATCTCCAGGATCCAAACTGAACTGAGCAGCTCCAGCTGGGAATTGAAGAAATCTTTATTCTTGAATGGGTTGTTGGCATTAATTGCCGATCCCTAATTGCCCTGAGAAGGTGGTGGTTGTGTTGTTCCTTGTGTCTTAAGAAAGCTTGTTGTCTTAATGTTGAAGTATATGTTTTATTGTGAGTTCGTTCCAGACCAGATAAGGATAGCAGATTTCCCTCTCTGAGGGGCGTTAGTGAATCGGATGTGTTTTTATGTAATCAATGATAGTTATATCATAGTTTTAGATTCCAGATTTATGAATTCAATTCAAATTCCACCAGTTGCCATGGAGGGATTAAAACCCATTTTCCCTGATCATTCTTCTGGGTCTCTGGATTACGAGTACAGCGACGTTACCATTATGTCACCATCTCCCCCTATGTATGAACTGGAACTATTCAATATGAGGTTGCTGGGACAGTTTGTCCCTCTTACCGTCTCTGAAAGCGCGATGCACACATCTTTTCCCACAGCCAGCATCGCAGCACGTTAACCACAAATCACAGTCATCGTTATCCTCACAATCTTTTCCGTAATTTACATCACACATGGGTCGCAGGCGGCTGGGAGCCGGGCAGCTGCCATTCTCTGTTAGGAAACAACAAGCAGATTGGCTTAAATATGTATCAAATCTCAGGTACCTTTTCTGCAGGTATGTAGAGTGAATCTCAATTGTAACATTGTAACAAGTCCAATTGTAACTCAATTGAATCTCAATTGTAACAAGTCCAAAGATGTGCGGGTTAGGTGGATTGGCCATGCTAAATTGCCCGTAGTGTCCTAATAAAAAGTAGGATTAAGGGGGAGGTTGTTGGGTTACGGGTATAGGGTGGATACGTGGGTTTGAGTAGGGTGATCATGGCTCGGCACAACATTGAGGGCCGAAGGGCCTGTTCTGTGCTGGACTGTTCTATGTTCTATGTAACATTCAAATATTCCCAGGAAAGCTCCAGCAAAGGGAAAGATACAGAGTAAAGCTCCTTCTACAGTGTAATGACAACAGATTTCCCCCCCACACTGTAATGAATTCTCAGTTCCACCACACTGCAATGACTCCTCACTCCCCCCACACCCCTCACTCTCCCCACAATGTAATGACTCCTGACTTCTCCGCACACAAATAAATTTCACTCCCCCCACGCTATAATGAATTCTCACACCCACCACGTTGCAATGACTCATCACTCCCCCACACTGTAATGACTCCTGACTTCCCCACACACTAATGAATTCTCACTCCCTCCACACTGTAATAAATTCTAAGTCACCCCACACTGTAATGAATTCTCAGTCCCTCCATACTATAATGACCCCTGACGTCCCCCCCACACTGATGAATTCTCACTCCCCCCACACTGTAATAAATTCTCAATCTCCCCCACACTGTCATGACGCCTCACTCACCCACACTGGAGCGACTCCTCACTCCCACCACACAGTAACGATTCCTCAATCTCCCCCACGCTGAAATTATTCCTTACTCCCCCCAATCATGAATCCTCACTATCCCCCCCACACTGAACTCACTGTGTCTCACTGGTCACATGGTCACACCCAGATAGCTTGGTCACTTGGTCACTCATCCACACTGTAAATGAATTCTCACCTCCCCCACACTGTAATGACACCTTATTCCCCCGTACTGTAATGAGTCCTCACTTTCCCCAAACAGCAATGACTCCTCACTCCCCCCACACTGTAATGGCTCCTCACTTTCCCCACACTGTCATGAATTCTCAGTTCCCCCCACACTGTACTGACTCCTCATTATCCACTCTGTGGAATTCCTCACCTCCTTTGAAGAACTTGAAGACACATCTCTTTCCACAGCCAGCATCGCAGCACATCTGCCAATGGTCACAGTCCGCATCTTCCTCACATTCATCTCCGAGCTTCAAGCTGCAAACTTTGCTCAGTGAGCTGCTGGATGGACACTGATCGCTCTCTTCTTTATCGGAAGACAGAAAGAGATCATTAACTGGCCCTTTATAAACACAGGTACAAAGTACAAAAGCTAAAGATTCCTCCTCAAACATTTTATAAATCACTGCTTCAGCGTGAGCTGGAAGGTTGTGTTCAAATGCCCATTGCCCACTTTTGGAAGAATTTCAAGGCCTTTGAGATACTGAAGAGCAGGAGAGAGACAAATTGGACAATTCTTTCAAAGACCTGGAACAGACATGAAGGTCAGAATGGCCTCTTGGTGTGCTGTCCGCTCAGGTTCAATCCAGCTTTTCTTTGTGTTGATAATTGAGGAGATATTAGGGCGAGGTGACAAAAAGATTAGTTAAAGAACTCAGTTTATAAGGAATTTCTTAAAGGAGGAAAGAACTGCAGAGGCAGTTATGGAGGGAATTCCAGGGACGGCCATGTCACAGTGGTTAGCACTGCTACCTATGGCACTGAGGACTCAGGTTTAAATCCCGGCCCAGGGTCACTGTCCATGTGGAGTTTGCACATTCTCCCCGTGTCTGCATGGGTATCACCCCCACAACCCAAAGATGTCCAGGTTAGGAGGATTGGCCACGCTAAATTGCCCCCTAATTGGAAAAAAATAATTGGGCACCCAAAATTTTTTGAAAAAAATATTTTTTATAAAAGGAGGGAATTCCAGAATTCAGGACCCAGGCAACTTAAGTTGTGTTGGTAAATGTTGGACAAAATGCAGGACAGCGAATAGAGGATTATGGGTGAACCATTCTCAATATCTACTGAGCGTGTCCTTGGGTGAAGTGGAGAGAGGTGGTGGACAATTCTGGCCTAAAACAACACGTGACCAATCAGTTAACGAGGCTGCAGCATGTGACCAGATACAGGACACGTAGGACATTTCATCAGGTGAGCAACGAGACACAAGGCAACAGACAATGTGACCAATCACACACATATCCCTGGATCATGTCACCAATCAAACACAAGGCCACAGACAAAGAACAAAAAACAATACAGCACAGGAATAAGCCCTTCGGCCCTCCAAACCTGTACCGGTCATGATACCAAAACCCTTAGTACTTCCTTGTGCTCTATCCCTCTATCCCCACCCTATCCATGTGTTTGCCAAGATGCCATTTGAACGACATTAATGTATCTGCTTCCACAACCTCCCCTGGCAATGCGTTCCAGGTACTCGCCACTTTCTGCGGAAAAAAACTGCCTCTCACATCTCCTCTAAACTTTGCCACATGGACTTTAAACGGATGCACCCTGGTGACTGACCCCTTCCCTGGGAAAGAGTGCCTGCCCATGCACTCTATCCATGCCCCTCATAATCTTGTGGACCTCTATCAGGTCACCAGGGCCCTGGGGTATGTGACCAATCAGACACATAGCCGCTGGTCATGTGACCAATCAGTCACAGGACCCTGGAATTTGTGAGCAATTAGACACAAGGGGTGGAATCTCCGCACCACCGCCGGGTCGGGGAATCGCTGGGGGACGGCATGAATCCTGCACCCGCCGGCTGCCGAATTCTCCGGTGCCGTGCATTTGGGCCGCATGGCTGCCCATTTTAGGCCGGTCCCGCCGGCGTAAATTACAAGAGGTACTTACCGGCGGAGCCTGGCCGCGCGGACGGCCTCCGGGCTCCTCGGGGGATCTGGCCCCGAAAGGTGCCTCCATGGTGACCTGGCCCACAATCGGGGCTCACCGATCCACGGACGGGCCTGTGCCGCGGGGACACTCTATTCCTCCGCGTCAGGCTGCTGTGGATCTCAGCGATGGCCGACGTGGAGATGAACCCAGCCTGCGCATGCGCTGGGATGACGCCAGCATACGCTGGCGTTCCCACGCATGCGCCAACTCGCTCCGGCAGGCGGAGGCCCTTCGTCGCCGGTTGCCGTGATGCCAAACCTGTTGCGTGCCGGCCGGCACGGCGCAAACCACTCCTGTGCTGGCCTCGCCTTGAAGTTGCAGCGGATTCTGTACCTTCGGGGTGGCCCGACGCCGGAGTGGTTCACGCCCCTCCTTCGCGCCGGAGATGCCCGCCCTGCCGATTCCCGCAGAATCCCGCCCATGGTCTGTGACCAATTGTACACAGAGTCCTGGAGCTTGGTATTGTGTCGTACACAGGGGTCTATATCCTGGGGCCTGTTCCTTTGGACAGATCCTGCAGCTCTCTTCTGTTATTGTTTGTCAGTCAAAGTTAAATTGTGTTGTGCAGTGAGTTTTTTGTGGATTGTCCTTACTGTGCCAGCGAGAGTAGACACACTTCTTCCCACAGCCGATATCACAGCACTGCTTCCAGGAACTGCAGTCCTCATCATCATTACAAGATTCACTCGAGTTGCTGGCACAGATCCTCCTCGCTCGGTATGAGTCGGGACATTCATCTCCTTCATCTGCATGAGAAAAAGTTGTGAGTTAAAGGTGGAGGGAGTTACACACAGCAAAACAGGGGTTACAGTTGGAAAGAGAGTACTGAGGGAATGCTGTACTGTCTGACGATCAATACAGAGACTGTATCACACAGTCAGAGGACCATATCGAAGGAGTGCTGCACTGTTTCACACTCTCTTCATCAGTACGTCACATTTTGTTTTGATTAAAGCATTCTTTTGTCTCTCCCTCACATTGTCTGTTTCTCTTTCCTTTTTGTCAGTGTGTCTCGCTCTCCCTCTCTCTCTGTCGCTATAACTCTCTCTTATTTGCTGAGTGTCAATTTCTGCCATATTCTGCTTCATTTTTTCTCTTATTCTGCTTCAAACTATCTCATTGTCTCTCTCTTGCCCTCTCTTCTTTGTTTACTTTCTTCCTTATCCCCATGCTCTGCTATTTCCATGCTTACCGTCATCCATGAAGCTGGTAATACAGACTTTTCCACATTTGGTGTCACAACAGGTCTGCCAAGCATCACAATCATCATCTCCGCTGCACTGGTCTCCAAGTTTCAGATCACACATTGGGGTGAGACGGTGGGGCGCTGGACAGGTATCATCCCCTGGAATACAGAAATCGGAGATCAGTCAGGAAAACCAATTATGGAGAGATCCCTCAGGAGAATCCAAGCAAAGTGGTTTCCTTCAGGAACACATTAATGACGAATGAAGTCGCACATCTTTAATTGGAGTCAGGGGTGAAACAGCTCGGCAACAGGTTCCATCGCCAGTCTGATTAATGTAGAAATGTTTATATACATTGTATTTGCAATCTTTTGCAGTAATATTATTAAGAACCCTGGTTCAAAATACAGGCTGTGTGTCTCCTAAAGCTGTAATTAAGGAGTCATAAGGTGAGGGAATCATTTATTCAAACCACTTTGTTGGTCACAGATAAAAGTTTAATAGAATGATGTTTATATTTTGGCTGGTTCCCTGTGAGATAGATAATGTGAGGGTCAGTATTTAGTCCAACTAGTCTGGTACTGGGGCATCTTAATGGGTTACAGAGAACGTCATTAATTGGAGGAGCCAGATCTGACTGTAGTTTGAAATCTACTAGAATATTTTAAGTGGAACAGCGGTTTGCCATGGGATTCGTGTCTGACAAGACAGAAGGATTATTTGGTTGTTCCTGAAAAGGGTTTTTCTCTCTCTCTTTAAAAGTCTGCACAGATGAGCAAGTAACCTGTTTCATTAACTTTATTTGGCAGTGGCATTTGATTTGGATTGGGTTGCTCAATTCAAGTTCGTGGCAGGTTCAGATAGTAAGTTAAAGATTTTCTTTTATTTAAGAAGTATTTACATGTTAATTGTAAAGCTATTCCTTTGATGTTAATTCTGTGTTTAAATTAATTTGTTTTCACATAAAAGGTACTTGCTGAGAGGGCATATCCTTTCCACACACTTTTACAAATTCAAATATTTTTGGTGGTTCACATCCAGTATCATAACTAAAGTTGAATTCTGGTCCAGTAATCTAACACCGCTCTATGCTGAGTTAGCCTCATCTCTCACATTCAGTCTCTCACATGCACATGCATGCACACAGACACAAACACAAACACACACGCTCTGACACACGCACGCCCCAACGCACGCACGCTCCGACGCACGCACGCCCCGAGACACGCACGCTCTGACACACGCACGCTCCGACACACGCACAAACCGATACACGCTCACTGCCACTCGCACACTCCCTTCCCAGCTGGTGATGAACTCAGAGCTCCATGAATAGACTCCAAGCACCACAAACCCTCTGAACCACTCACGGGACATGAAGAAGCGAGGAACACATCTCTTTCCACACTCGGCATCACAGCACGAGGACCAGGCCAAGCAGTCAGCGTCACTCTCACACACATCTCCGAGCTTCAGTTCACAGAAGTTGTCCAAACGGCTGGAAGCAGGACATTGGGTAGCTGGAAGACACAAAGATCAAACACTCCATCAAAGAGTGACAGGACAGCGACAGCGTGTGGTTAAATACAGAGGAAAGCTGAGCGATTTCTTACATCCGGTCAGGAACTTGGGGACACATCTGTTTCCACAGCTGGAATTGCAGCAAGTCTGCCAACCATCACAGTCGCTGTCATTGTGACACTGGGTGTTGAAGCTCATTGTGCAGATGTGAGTCAGTCGAGAAGATTCTGGGCATCTCCGGTCACCACCTGTAGAGTGAACAGTGATACACGGCTCAATTTGATGTGTCTAATCTGGACGTCGCTTCCCACTCACCCCACTGGTTCTTCCAGTCCCCTTGTAACCTCCATCGCTAATGAGTAGCATCTAGGAGGGGAGCGAGTGTCTCGATTGATTACTTACCCTTGCCATGGAACACATGGACACACCGTCTGCCACAGGTGGTGTTACAGCAGGTCTGCCAGGCATAACAATCGTCGTCATCTTCACACAGCTCCCCGTACCTCAGCTCACACATTGTGGACAGGCGGTGTGGGGCAGGACAGTGCCCTGCTGTCAGATCTGGAGAAAGGAGAGACAGAGGTGAGAATTGGATGGGAGCGAGGATCTCAACATCAGCATGCTGCATTATCAGCTCCAGTCAGCTGGCACTGTCTTTTCATTCATCTTTGTTGAGACACAGTTGATACTTTGCTGGGTCAGGTTGACCATGTTCTCTTACCTGAGAATTTCGGACTGTGCTGCTGTCCCATGAAGGAGTGGACACATCTTCTGCCACAGGAAGTCTCACAACACTGCATCCACTTGCCACAATCCTCCTCATCCTGACAGGGCTGACTGTGGTTCATCCTGCACACACGATCCAGACTGGATGTATCAGGACACTTCTTGGCAGTCCAATCTATGAAATCACGAGATTGGTTAAGGTTGGAGACAGCTGAGATGGGGACAGACATAGAGAGAGCGACGGATAGAGGGACAAAGCGAGAGAGATAAAGAGTTAGACAGAGACGGGAACAGAGAGACAGAGAGAGTGAGAGGGACAGAGAGAAAGAAAGAGAGGGACAGAGAGTGAGAGATGGACAGAAGAGAGACTGCTTGAGAGAGAAAGAGAGAGCTGGAGTGAAAGACGGAGAAGAAGCGGAGAGTGAACCAGAGAGAGGGACGGAGAGGGAGACGAAAAGAGAGAGTTGGAGAGAGACATAGAGATAGACAGAGAGACAGAGAAAGAGATGGATAGATAGACTGTGGCGCTAACAATTATACTCAAAGCCGAGAGACTAGTACAATAGAGGCTTTATTGCTGTACGATGTTGTCCCTCCATCCGCAACTGTAGACTGAGGGTCTGAGCAGCTCTCATACATATTTATACACAAGCTCCCTGTGGGCGGAGCTAGCCGGTAGGGTCTGACCGGAGGAACCTGTATTACAGGTACAGGCATACATCCCCCTACTGCAGTACACATAACTACAGTGGTTATCTTACCACATTCACCCCCTGTAAAAAATGAGTCCGGCGGGGGTGACATGTAACTCTAATACAAAGGATGCTATTTACAAGAGGGTCCAACAAGGAAAATCAAGAGTCCATCCGGTTAGCAGGTTACAGGTTGAGCCGAATCGGTGGTCGGACGTTCCGCTGTGATCGGCGTAGCTGTGGTGGTGACGTCGGCACAGGCGGTGATGGCCCCGATGGTGCAGGTGCTGGCGGTGTTGGTGCTGGCTGCTGGCGGGATGACTCCGAGAGCAAGCCAAAATCTTCCATGTCCTCCAGGGTGGGCAGGGGGATGAGGGATGGACCTGATGGGGACGAATAGGGGGGCGCTGGGGTTGGCGCAGGAAGGGGTGTGGGCATGGGATCGGCACCTGAGGGAGCCAGGTCCCGGAGCGAGACTGTGTCCTGGCGGCCGTCGGGGAACTCCACGTAGGCATACTGAGGGTTGGCGTGGAGAAGGCGTACTTTGTCCACCAGGGGTTCCGCCTTGTGGTGCCGTACATGCCTACGGAGAAGGACTGGGCCCGGAGTCGTGAGCCAAGTCGGGAGCGACACTCCGGATGTGGACTTCCTAGGGAAGGCAAAAACACGTTCATGGGGTGTACTGTTAGTTGCGGTGCACAGTAGCGACCGAATGGAATGGAGCGCGTCAGGGAGGACCTGCTGCCAGCGAGCGGCTGGGAGGTTCCTGGACCGTAGGGCCAGCTGGACGGCCCTCCATACCGTCCCGTTCTCCCTCTCTACCTGCCCGTTTCCCCGGGGGTTGTAGCTGGTCGTCCTGCTGGAGGCGATACCCCTGCTGAGCAGGAACTGACGCAGCTCATCGCTCATGAATGAGGATCCCCTGTCACTGTGGATATAGTCGGGGAAACCGAACAGGGCGAAAATGGAATCCAGGGCCTTGATGACGGTGGCAGACGTCATATCTGGGCATGGGAGGGCAAAGGGGAACCTAGAAAATTCATCGACCACACTAAGGATGTAGGTGTTGCGGTCGGTAGAGGGAAGGGGCCCTTTGAAGTCCACGCTGAGGCGTTCAAAGGGGCGGGATGCTTTCACCAGGCGCGCGCGATCTGGCCGGTAGAAGTGCGGCTTGCACTCCGCACAGATCTGGCAGTCTCTGGTGACTGTCCGTACTTCCTCGACGGAGTAGGGCAGATTGCGTGCTTTGATCAGATGGTACAAGCGGGTGATCCCCGGATGGCAAAGGCTGCCGTGCAAGGCACGGAGCTGGTTCACTTGTGCACTGGCACATGTACCTCGGGAGAGGGCGTCTGGAGGCTCGTTGAGCTTGCCGGGACGATACAAGATCTCGTAGTTAAAGGTGGAGAGCTCGATTCTCCACCGCAAGATTTTGTCATTCTTGATCTTGCCCCGCTGCGTGTTGTTGAACATGAAGGCTACCGACCGTTGGTCAGTGAGGAGAGTGAATCTCCTGCCGGCCAGGTAATGCCTCCAGTGCCGCACCGCTTCAACGATTGCCTGGGCTTCCTTTTCGACAGAGGAATGCCGAATTTCGGAGGCGTGGAGGGTGCGTGAAAAGAATGCCACGGGTCTGCCGGCCTGATTCAGCGACATTCAGCGACAGTGGCAAGGGCGACATCTGAAGCGTCGCTCTCTACTTGGAAAGGCAGAGTCTCGTCTACGGCGTGCATCCCCGCCCTGGCTATGTCCGATCGAATGCAGGCGAAGGCCTGTTGTGCCTCGGCCGAGAGGGGAAAATGTGTGGACTGGATAAGTGGCCGGGCCTTGTCTGCGTATTGCGGGACCCACTGGGCGTAATAAGAGAAAAACCCAAGGCAGCGTTTGAGGGCCTTGGGGCAGTGGGGAATTGGGAGCTCCATGAGGGGGCGCATGCGGTCGGGATCAGGCCCCAGTAGTCCGTTTTGGACTACGTAGCCAAGGATGGCTAAGCGGTCTGTGCGGAACACGCATTTCTCCTTTTTGTACGTGAGATTAAGGAGAGATGCGGTGTGGAGGAATTTATAAAGGTTGGCATCATGGTCCTGCTGGTCATGGCCGCAGATGGTGACATTGTCGAGGTACGGGAAGGTGGCCTGCAATCCGTACCGGTCAACTTCTCGCTGAAAGACCGAGACCCCATTCGTGACGCCGCAGGGAACCCTCAGAAATTGGTACAGACGACCGTCCGCCTCAAAGGCAGTGTAGGGACGGTCCGATTTACGGATGGGGAGCTGGTGGTAGGCGGATTTCAGGTCAATAGTAGAGAAGACCCGGTACTGTGCAATCTGATTGACCATATCAGAAATGCGGGGGAGGGGGTACGCGTCGAGCTGCGTGTACCGGTTGATGGTCTGGCTGTAGTCCACGACCATCCTGTGCTTCTCCCCGGTCTTAACCACTACCACCTGGGCTCTCCAAGGGCTGTTGCTGGCCTCGATGATACCCTCCCGAAGCAGCCGCTGGACTTC
>NC_052161.1:89816735-89862029 GCF_902713615.1 Scyliorhinus canicula
GGGATTAACCCTCTCACCCACCTCCTCCCAGTTCCAAACACCAGACAGCCCCTTCCCCTATCGGAGGGGGATTAACCCCCTCACCCACCTCCTCCCAGTTACACACACCAGGCAGCCCCTTCCCCTATCGGAGGGGGATTAACCCCCTCACCCACCTCCTCCCAGTTACACACACCAGGCAGCCCCTTCCCCTATCGGAGGGGGGATTAACCCTCTCACTCACCTCCTCCCAGTGACACACACCAGGCAGCCCCTTCCCCTATCGGAGGGAGGGGGATTAACCCCCTCACCCACTTCCTCCCAGTTACACACATCAGGCAGCCCCTTCCCCTATCGGAGGGGGATTAACCCTCTCACCCACCTCCTCCCAGTTACACACATCAGGCAGCCCCTTCCCCTATCGGAGGGGGATTAACCCTCTCACCCACCTCCTCCCAGTTACACATACCAGGCAGCCCCTTCCCCTCTCGGAGGGGGATTAACCCCCTCACCCACCTCCTCCCAGTTACACACACCAGGCAGCCCCTTCCCCTATCGGAGGGGGATTAACCCCCTCACCCACCTCCTCCCAGTTACACACACCAGGCAGCCCCTTCCCCTATCGGAGGGGGGATTAACCCTCTCACTCACCTCCTCCCAGTGACACACACCAGGCAGCCCCTTCCCCTATTGGAGGGAGGGGGATTAACCCCCTCACCCACTTCCTCCCAGTTACACACATCAGGCAGCCCCTTCCCCTATCGGAGGGGGATTAACCCTCTCACCCACCTCCTCCCAGTTACACACATCAGGCAGCCCCTTCCCCTATCGGAGGGGGATTAACCCTCTCACCCACCTCCTCCCAGTTACACATACCAGGCAGCCCCTTCCCCTATCGGAGGGGGATTAACCCCCTCACCCACCTCCTCCCAGTTACACACACCAAGCAGCCCCTTCCCCAATCGGAGGGGGATTAACCCCCTCACCCACCTCCTCCCAGTTACACACACCAGGCAGACCCTTCCCCTATCGGAGGGGGATTAACCCCCTCACCCACCCCATCCCAATTACACACACCAGGCAGCCCCTTCCCCTATCGGAGGGAGGGGGGATTAACCCTCACACCCACCTCCTCCCAGTTACACACACCAGGCAGCCCCTTCCCCTATCGGAGGGGGATTAACCCTCTCACCCCTCCTCCCAGTTACACACACCAAGCAGCCCATTCCCCAATCGGAGGGGGATGAACCCCCTCACCCACCTCCTCCCAGTTACACACACCAGGCTGCCCCTTCCCCTATCGGAGGGGGATTAACCCCCTCACCCACCTCCTCCCAGTTACACACACCATTTTGGAGTAGGGATGAGGGATTAACCCTCTCGCAGGAGTCAACAGGAATCAGGGGAAAACTCTCTGCTGGTTGGAGTCATAGCCAGCACCAAGGACGATAGTTGTGGTGATTGGAGGTTAATCATCTCAGTCACAGGACATCACTTCAGGAGTTCCTCAGGGTAGTGTCCGAGACCCAACCATCTTCAGTTGCTTCATAATTGACCTTCCAACATAACGTTAGAAGTGGGAATGTTCACGGCTCTTCAGATACTGAAGAAGCTCATGTCCAAATGCAGCAAGACCTGGACAATATCCAGGCTTGGGCTGACAAGTGGCAAGTTACATTTGCGGCACAAAGGCAGCTCCAGCTTCACTCAAGAAGTTCAACACCATCCAGGATAGAGCAGCTTCGCTCGCTCGACACAGTAACTACAAACATTCACTCCTTCCACCATTGACGCAGCTGTGTACTGTCTACAAAACGCACTGCAGTGACTCACCAAGGCTCCTTCGATAGCACCTTCCAAACCCACAACCTCTGCAATTGAGAAATGAAATGAAATGAAAATTGCTTATTGTCACGAGTAGGCTTCAAATGAAGTTACTGTGAAAAGCCCCTAGTCGCCACAATCCGGCGCCTGTTCGGGGAGGCTGTTACGGGAATCGAACCGTGCTGCTGGCCTGCTTGGTCGGCTTTCAAAGCCAGCGATTTAGCCCTGTGATAAAAAGGGCAAGGGGCAGCCGACACATGGGGAATACCCACACCTGTAATTTGCCCTCCGAGTCACTCACCTTCCCGACTTGGAAATACATCGGCCATTCCTTCGCTGTCGCTGGGTCAGAATCCTAGAACTCACTCCCGAACAGCACCATGGGTGTACCTACACCACACGGACTGTTGCGGGTTCAAGATGGTGGCTCACCACCACCACATTCTCAGAGGGCAATTAGGGATGGGTAATAAATGCTGCGCCGGTCAGCGATCCCCACATTATGCGAAATAATTCGAAGAAAAAAGGAAACTGTCTTTATAAAAATCAACATTGTTTAGAAAAGGGAAAGTTGTAATATCTTGGGAAGCTGACCAAAGGCTTTATTGCAGACTCGCTGGAGGTTGGGGCGCTGAGGATGGAGTGAAGAGGCAAGTCAGGGTGATCAGTAATTCAACATTAATTTTTATAAATTAGCACAATTATTTACATCAGCGCAGGACTATAGTGTTAAACTGGAGTTAAAATCCTGAAATTTACATCTGAATTGCCACGGTGTTGACATGCGGAAATGGAGGGGAAGGAGAAAATGTCACTTAAATCCCATTTTCTCGGTGCTTGGGGAGGCTCAAGTCAGTCATGTCACCCCCCCCCCCCCCCCCCCCCTGCTCCCAACCTCTCCTCAGCCATGTCCAGACCTCCAGCCTATGGTGAGGACCATCTAGGCCTCAGGCCTGGTGCCCTTGTGAATCAGGCCTCTTATCTGGCAACAAGGCCACATCACCATCCCCGCCCCCCTCACCACCTCCCTGTGCACAGTTAGGTCCATCTAACTCTCAGGCCCGGCTCCCCCAGTGAATTGGGCCTAATCAACCGCAACCCACCCACCCACATTTTGGTCCACGTAGGCCTTGGGCCCAGTCGGCTGGTGAATCAGTCCTCATACCTGGCAACCAAGGTGTCACATCATCACCCCCCCCCCCCCCCCCCCCCCCCATAGTTAGGTTCATCTAGGCCTTACACCTCATACACCTCACCCTGATGAACCGGACCTCTTGCCCACAGTAAGGCTCCGCCAGGCCTCAAAACCTCACTCTGCTACTTCAAGTCTCTGGTTCTCTCAAAGTCCAGGCTCCCCCCCCTCCCCCCCGCCCGCCGTCCAGTCTCCTTGACCTCCTCCAGGACGGTTCTTCCTGGGCTGGTCCGTGACTCTCCTTCCCTTCCTCCTGCTCAGCCTTCACCAGGTTCGAAGCCTCCTGTCCAACACCGGGCCTGCAACCATCCTCCTGCACAGGCTGGGTGTCTACATGCCCCGAGTTCTCCTCAGCCACAGGAGTCCGAATATTATATGGAGCTGCCTCCTTGGGCTCTGAAGCATGGCCTGGCGCACTCCCAGCCTCCTGGTGGCCTCTGTGAGGGTCGTGCTGTTCCTCCTGCTGCTGGTGTCCAGCCTCGGTGGGCCCCGGGAACATCTGTCCATTGTATATGTAGAGGGGCCCATTGACAGTGAGATTTGACTCGAAGGACTGGACTTGGCAGCCTGTGGCAGGGAATGAAAAATAGAATATGAGTTAGGAAGTAGAGAGACAGAGAGACTGAGGGACAGAGTTAAAGAGAGAGAGAGAGAGAGACAGACACAGAGATGGACACCGAGAGAGAGAGAGAGAGAGACAGACAGAGAGAGAGACAGAGAGAGGCATAGAAATAGAGAGCCAGAGGAGAAAGGAAGAGATGTGCTTCTACAGTGTCCTACCTTGTAGACCCACAAGTCCGTGAGCTCCGCAGACTCCACCTGGTTGCTCCCCAAAGGTGCTGTGCTGCTGTGGCCTGGGCCCAGGCTCAGGGTCTGCCGGCTGAGGGGAGAGACTTGGTCTGAGCTCGTTCTGCTCTCCCCATCTGTCTGAGGGTGAGGATGGGGAATGTGCTGGATGCTGAGTTAAAACCTCTCTCTCCTGCTGGACGCCAGCGGTCATCTGCCCCAAACGTTCACTGTCTAAATGGGGCTGTGGCTGGGCCTGGATATGGGGGTGTCTGCAGTCTGCCACTCGCTGTCCTGATGCCAAAAGTGGTACTTTCGACTCCAGACTGGTCCTGTCCTCTCCCGAGTTCTGGAACGAGAATGGAGGAGGCTGCTAAGGGTCTGAGGTTCCACGCATTGATCTTCCTCCATCTTCCCTCGAAGCTCCCCTTTCCCTCAACCCTCCCTCCATCCGTCTTCCCTCCCTTCCTCCCTCATCTATTCTGTCCTCCTTCCCCCGTCACTATGCCCTCCTTCCCTCCCGCATTCCCTCCTCTCTATCCCACCCTCCCTCTCTCCTCCCTCTATTTCCCTCACTCTCTCCTCCCTCACTCTCTCCTCCCTCCTTCCTTGCTTTGTGATCCACGGCCCTCCCTCATTCCAGAATCCCTCCTCCATGCCTCCTGCTTCACTTAGTTCCCCTCCGTCCTCCTCCCCAATTCCCGCCTCCCCTCCTCATTGCCTGCACCAACACTCCCCCCCCCCCCCTCCCCCCCCCCCCCCCCCCCCCCTCTCCTCTCCCTCTCCACACTCCCATGTCGTCCTCTACATACCTGGCTCTCTGCATGCTCCTTTGATCCTGTAATGGGGAGAGAGGGAGGTAGAGAGAGAGAGAGGGGAGGTTAGTGACAGAGTATATGATCAACGAGGGAAAACCGAGCCTCGGGAGGGATCAATAACAAACGGTCAACAACGAGGGCTATCATTTTAAGGTGAGAGACAGGAAGTTTGGAGGGGATTTGAGGGAAATATTTTGCACAGAGAGGATGGAAGGAGTCTGGAGTCCACTGCTTGGGAAGGTAGTTGAGGCAGGAAGCCTAATAACCAACACAAAGTATGTAGTTGAGCAGTTCACATGTCAGAACATTCAAGCCCATGCAACACTCAAGGCCATGCAACATTCAAGGCCATGCAACATTCAAGGCCATGCAACACTCAAGGCCATGCAACATTCAAGCCCATGCAACATTCAAGCCCATGCAACACTCAAGCCCATGCAACATTCAAGCCCATGTAACACTCAAGGCCATGCAACACTCAAGGCCATGCAACATTCAAGCCCATGCAACATTCAAGCCCATGCAACATTCAAGCCCATGCAACATTCAAGGCCATGCAACACTCAAGCCCATGCAACACTCAAGCCCATGCAACACTCAAGGCCATGCAACATTCAAGGCTGTGGACCAGGTCCTGGGAAGTGGGATGAATGTAGATTTTGTGTAGTTTTGTCGGTGCGGACTCGACGGGCCTCTCCTGCACTGTAGGAAACTATAGTAAGAAGTCTTACAACACCAGGTCAAAGTACAACAGGTTTGTTTCAAATCACTAGCTTTCAGAGCACTGCTCCTTTCTCAGGTGAAGGAAGAGGTATGTTCCAGAAACATATATATAGACAAAGTCAAAAATGCATGGAAAGACGCAGCAGACCAGCTGTGGAACACCACCAAACAGATGAGACAACGATACTACACCACCTATATGCACACCAAGAACAGGAAGCTTGAGAAACTCGGCATCACCTCCAGCAGCAACCAAGCCTCCCCCGGTACCACAGTAGAAAACAATACAGGGAAATCTATTGTCAACTTGTCGGACTACATCCTTCAACCAGACCAAATCGAAGTCCTCAGCAGAGGGTTCAATTTCTGCACCACCACCAGAATGGACCCCAACAGTCTAGCGGCAGACACGGAGGAATTCATCAGGCGAATGAGGCTCCGGGAGTTCTTCCACAGGCCACAAGAGGCTGAGAGCGAACCCAATGAGTCAACCAATGAACCGGACCAGCAGACCGAGAGATCTGCAGTGTGGCAACCGAAGAGGAAAGAGTCGATTTGGACCTCTCCGGAAGGACCCCTCCCTAGACTCGACATGTATGCTCAAGCCATCAGGAGTTGCGTCAAAGCCAGATTCATCAGTCACATTCACAAGACAGCCCCGAACTTCACCCAAGCATAACGCAATGCCATCCGCGCTCTCAAGACCAATCGTAACATCGTCATCAAACCAGCAAAGGAGGGGCCACCGCCATATTGAATAGAACAGACTACTGCAAAGAGGTGTACCGACAACTCAACAACCAGGAACACTACAGACAGTTACCCACAGATCCGATCAAGGAACACATCCACCAACTCAACAGACTGTTCAAGACCTTGGATCCAGACCTTCAGAGCACCTCTCTGAGCATTTCTGAGCATGCTCTCATCCCACGTACTCCCCGCTTTGGAGATCTCTACTGCCTGCCAAAAATACACAAGGCCAACACACCAGGATGCCCTATCGTATCAGGCAATGGGACCCTGTGTAAGAACCTCTCTGGCTACATTGAGGGCATCCTGAAACCCATCTTACAAGGTACACCCAGCTTCTGTCGCGACACGACGGACTTCCTACAGAAACTCTGCACCCATAGACCAGTTGAACCAGGAACATTCCTCGTCACAATGGATGTCTCGGCACTCTACACTGTCATCTCCCATGACAACGGCATTGCTGCAACAGCCTCAGTACTCAACACCGACAACTGCCAATCTCGAGACCCAATTCTGCAACTCATCCGCTTCATTCTGGATCACAACGTCTTCACCTCCGACAACAAGTTCTTCATCCAGACGCACGCATCAGCAATGGAGAACAAATTTGCACCTCATTATTCCAACATCTTTATTCACAAGTTTGAACAAGACCTCCTCACCGCACAGGACCTTCAACCGACGTTATACACCAGATACATCGATGACATTTTTTTCCTTTGGACCCACGGTGAAGAATCACTGAAATGACTACACAATGACATCAATAAGTTCCATCCCACCATCAGACTCACCATGGACTACTCTCCAGAATCGGTTGCATTCTTGGACACACTCATCTCCATCAAGGACGGTCACCTCAGCACTTTGCTTTACCGCAAGCCCACAGATAACCTCACGATGCTCTACTTCTCCAGCATTCACCCAAACACATTAAAGAATCCATTCTCTATGGACAAGCCCTCCCTCTACACAGGATATGCTCAGACGAGGAGGAGCGTAACAGACATCTATCGACGCTGAAAGATGCCTTCGTACGAACAGCATATGTCGCTCGACTCATCGACCGACAGTTCCAACGCGCCACAGCAAAAAACTGCACCAACCTCCTCAGAAGACAAACACGGGACACAACCAACAGAGTACCCTTCGTCGTCCAGTAACTGCGACATCTTCTTCGCAGCCTTCAACACGCCATCGATGAAGACGAATATCTTGCCAAGGTCATCCCCACACCCCTACTACTTGCCCTCAAACAACCGCGCAACCTCAAACAAACCATTGTTTGCAGCAAACTACCCAGCCTTCAGAACAGCGACCATGACACCACACAACCCTGCCATGGCAATCTCTGCAAGATATGCCAGATCATCGACATGGATACCACCATTGCACGTGAGAACACCACCCACCAGGTATGCAGTACATACTCGTGCGCCTCGGCCAACGTTGTCTACCTCATACTCTGCAGGAAAGGATGTCCCGAAGCATGGTACATTGGCGAGACCATGAAGACGCTGCGATAACGGATGAACAGACATTGCACGACAATCACCAGGCAGGAATGTTCCCTTCCAGTCGGGGAATACTTCAGCAGTCAAGGGCATTCAGCCTCTGATCTCCGGGTAAGCATTCTCCAAGGCGGCCTTCAGGACGCGCAACAACGCAAAATCGCCGAGCAGAAACTTATAGCCAAGTTCCGCACACAGGAGTACGGCCTCAACCGGGACCTTGGATTCATGTCGCATTACATTCACCCCCCACCATCGGGCCTGGGCTTGTGAAATCCTACCAACTGTCCTGGCTTGAGACAATTCACACCTCTTTTGGGGTACCCCTATCTCTGGATCTGTAAAGACTTAATTACCTGCAAATGCTAGCATTTAAAGGGTTGTCTTGCATCTTTGACTTTGTCTATATATATGTTTCTGGAACATACCTCTTCATTCACCTGAGGAAGGAGCAGTGCTACGAAAGCTAGTGATTTGAAACAAACCTGTTGGACTTTAACCTGGTGTTGTCAGACTTCTTACTGTGCTCACCCCAGTCCAACGCCGGCATCTCCACATCATCGTATGAAACTATGGCAAAGACCAACCTCTCCGACCATCGCCCTCCCGCAACTCACACTTTTCCAGCCCCTGACAAAATACCTGGATCCCCTCTCGCTGAGAGGCGAAGACCTCCAGACATTTGTGAAGCTGTAGGGCAAAGGGCCAATGAGGGGTGGCAGCTCATGGCGAGGGTCCCAAACCTCCCAGCCTCTCCTAAACTGGGGTGGGGTGAGTGAGGGGGTAGAAGCGACATAGGAACAGCCCTCGAGCCTGCCCCGCCAATCATGGCTGATCTTTGGCCCAATTCTATATAACTGCCTTTGGCCCGTATCCCTTAATATCTTTGCTTAACAAAAATCTATCTCAGATTTAAAATTAACAACTGATCAACTGCTGTTTGTGGGAGAGAGTTCCAAACCTCTTCCACCCTTTGAGTGGAGATGGTCTTCCTAACATCTCTCCAAAACGGTCTGGCCCTAATTTTTAGACTATGCCCCCTAGTTTTAGAATCTCCAACCAGTAGAAATAGTTTATCTTTATCTGTTAATGTATTGAATACTTTGATCAGATCATCCCTTAACCTTCTAAATTGTGGCGAAAACTGGTCTAATTTGAGTAAGCTCTTCCCGTAACTCAACCCGTCATCCGGGCATCATTTTTGTAAATCAACGTTGCTCTCCCTCGAAGGTCAACATATCCTTCCTAAGGTGTGGTGCCCAGAACTGCTCCCAGTGACTCCAAGTGAGGTTTAACCAGGGTTTTGTTTCACTGCAGCATAACCAGGGGCTGGTTTAGCTCACTTGGCTAAATCGCTGGCTTTTACAGCAGACCAAGCAGGCCAGCAGCACGGTTCGATTCCCGGAACCAGCCTTCCCGGACAGGCGCTGGAATGTGGAGACTAGGGGCTTTTCACAGTAACTTCATTGAAGCCTACTCATGACAATAAGCGATTTTCATTTTTTTTTTCAACCCCTGTGTCTTTATATTCCAGTCCTCTAGACCCTCAGAGGCCGAGCAGCGCCTGTGACCTCTACCCTTTCTCCAGAGGCAAGTTGCAACCTCGTCTCGGACCCATGGAATCAAACGCACGGTGTCGGCTGCCTCGAGGGGAGGGTGAGGGGAGAGGGTGCGTGAGGGCTGGAGTTGACCTCAGTACTCCAGGGGTTTAGTTCGCGAGGCAGGACTGACCTCTACAACGCCTGCCACTCCGGATGAAGGCGAGGAACCCAGCCAAGAATCCACAGGAGAGGGTGGTGAGCAATAAAACAATGATCAGCACATAGGAAAAATGCAAACCTGAAACATAATATAGAGTGTTAGATATAGAGTAACTCTCCCTCCATACTGCCCCATCAAACACTCCCAGGAGAGGAACATCACGGGGTTAGATACAAAGTAAAGCGCCCTCTACACTGTCCCCATCAAACATTCCCAGGACAGGTACAACATGGAGATAGGTAGAGTAAATCTCCTTTTACATTGACCCCCTCAAACACTCCCAGGGTAGGTACAGCATGGGGTTAGATGCAGGGTAAAGTTCCCTCGACACTGTCCCCATCAAACACTCCCAGGACAGGTACAGCACAGGGTTAGATACAGAGTAAAGCTCCCTCTACACTGTCCCCATCAAACACTCCCAGGACAGGTACAGCACGGAGATAGATACAGAGTAAAGCTCCCTCTACACTGTCCCCATCAAACACTCCCAGGACGGGTACATCATGGGGTTAGATACAGCGTAACGCTCCCTCTACACTGTCCCCATCAAACACTCCCAGGACAGGTACAGCACGGGGATAGATACAGAGTAAAGGTCCCTCCACATTGTCCCCATCTGATGTGCATGTTGGACAAGATGGGTTTTCAGTCAATCAGATACTTACTGTTGGTCTGTTGGTTGATGGATGTGGTGAGAAGATCGTTGACTTGTGTGGTACCCAGCATCCACATGGACCCCTCACAAACACTGTCTGATTCACGAGATCCAGGTTGGAACTCAATCAAACCAAGCTCGTCACAGCTGCAGAGAGTGAGAGAGCAAGAGATGGAATGAGAGTGATTAAGAGAGAGAGAGAAAGAGAGAGAGCGAGAGGATGAAACGAAGGAGGAAAGTGAATAGACAGATACTAAAGAGGCAATTAAGTTGCAGTGAGAGAGTTTAGCATTTATATCAATAAATTAAAGTGTAGTCTAAGATATTCAGTACTGATGGAGTGCCACACTGTCGGAGGGTCAGGACTGAGGGAGTGCTGCACTGTCAGAGGGTCAGGACTGAGGGAGTGCCTCACTATCAGAGAATCAGTACTGAGGGAGTGCCACACTGTCATAGGATCAGTACTGAGGGAGTACTGCACTGCCAGAGGGTCGGTATTGAGGGAGTGCCACACAGGGTGGAACTCTCTCCCATAAACAGCAGTTGACAGCATCCAGAGGGTCAATCCTGAGGGAGTCCCTCACTATCAGAGAGGCAGTTCTGAGGGAGTGTTGCACTGTCGTACGATCAGTACTGAGGGAGTGCTGTACTGTCGGAGGGTCAGTACTGAGGGCATGCCACACTGTTGTAGGGTAGGACTTAGGGAGTGCTGCACTGTCGGAGCATCAGTACTCAGGGAGTGCCGTGCTGTCGGACGATCAGTACTGAGGCAGTGTCGCACTAAAATGAAAAACGAAAACGTAAATCACTTATTGTCACGAGTAGGCTTCAATGAAGTTACTGTGAAAAGCCCCTAGTCGCCACATTCCGGCGCCTGTTCGGGGAGGCTGGTACAGTGTGGGAGGGCTGGTGACGGAGGGTCTGTACTGAGGGAGCGCCGCACTGTCAGAGGATCAGTGCTGAGGGAGTGCCGCACTCTCTGGGGATCAGTACTGAGGGAGTGTCGCACTGTCTGAGGATCAGTACTGAGGGAGTGCCTCATATCAGAGACTCAGGGCGCGATTCTCCCGAGTCACGCAGACTCGGGAAGCTGGCGTCAAAAACGGGCGGGTTTGACGCCAGCCTCCGCCCCCCCCGACCGGGAACCGATTCAGCTCCCCGGTCGGGGCTAGCATCGCGCGGCCGTGAACTCCGGCATCGCGGGCTTAACGAATTTCGTTAAGCCCGCCAGCCAGAGTTAGCGACGGCTGACGCGTCAGATGACGTCAGCCGCGCATGCGCGGATTGGACGACTCCAACCCACGTATGCGCGGATGACGTCATCACGCATATGCGTGAAACCCGCGCATGCGCGGGCCGGTATGCCCCTCAGCCGCCCCGCGAATGGATACAGCGGGGCGGCGGAGGGAGAAAGAGTGCGCGGGGTAAGTACCAGCTGCCCGCGATCGGTGCCCACCGATCGCGGGCCCATGGCACCCTTGGCACGGCCGTGGTACTGCCGTGCCAATCGGTGCCATGGTTCCCAAGATCGGGACTTTACGGCCGTTTTTACAAACGGTCAGACCAGGTGTGTTTTACGTTCATAAAAACAGCCAGCCGTAAAGGCCTTGGAAATCGGCCCATCGGCCAGGGGTGAATCGCTGCTCGCCGTAAAAAAACGGCGGGCAGTGATTCGTGTCGGGAGGCGGGGGGGGGGGAGAATAGCGGGAGGGCGTCGGACCAGCGTGGCGGTACAAATTTACGCCGCCCGCTATTCTCCGCCCCGTCGTGAGTGCGGAGAATCGCGCCCTCAGTATTGAGGGGGTGCTGCACTATCATAGGATCAGTACTCTTTCATCGAAGACCATCCCTGTAATCCACCTAACCATCCCAATGACGACCATAACTCTAATCCCCCAACTCTTATATCAAAGACCATCCTCAAATCCCTTAACCTTCGCGTCGAAGAACATCCCTCTATTTCCCCAACTCTCCTTTCGAAGATTATCCCTCCAATCTATGTTCTACATTCTAAACCTCTGATTTACAGTGAAGACCACCCCTCTAATCCCTTAACCCTCCCGTTGGTGACCATCTCTCTAATAACCCAACTCTCCTTTCGATGACCATCCCTCTAATCCACCTAACTCACCATTGAAGACCATTCCACTAATTCCCTAACACTCCCATTGACGATTATCCCTTTAATCCCCCTAACTCTCCTGTCAATGGCCTTCCCACTAGACCCTTAACTCACCATCAATGGCCATCCCACTAGTCCCCTAACTAACAATCGAAGACCATCCCTCAAATCCCCTAACTCTCCATTGAAGACGATCCCTCTACCTCTCCTATCGATGGCCATCGCCTAATCGCCTATCGAATGCCGTACCACTAGTCCATTAACCAGCTCCTGCAGAAAAAAACACTTACTTTGTGTGTTTTCTGCATTTGCTGAATGATGTTACATTCTGGAATGTTCCAGGAGGGCATTTGCTGCAAATTGTGTCAACCCTATGCGAACCTGTAAGGGCAGATCAAAACATTTGATCACAGTGTATATAATACATGTACTAGAAACCCGGAGGTGAGTTACAGACTGGAATATAATCGAGGGGTTTGGGGTGGTTTATATATAGAATAACAGATACCCGGGAGTGAGTTACAGACTGGAATCTAATCGAGGGGTTCGGGGTGGTTTATATATAGAATAACAGATACCCGGGAATGAGTTACAGACTGGAATCTAATCGAGGTGTTTGAGGTAGTTTATATATAGAATAACATATAGCTATGTATAGAATAACAGATAGAATAACGGGAGTAAGTTACAGACTGGAATCTAATCTAAGGGTTCTGGGTTGTTTATACATAAAATAACAGCTACCCGGGAGTGATTTACCGACTGGAATCTAATCTAAGGGTTCTGGGTGGTTTATATATAGAATAACAGATACCCGGGAGTGAGTTACAGACTGGAATCTAATCGACGGGTTCGGGGTGGTTAATATATAGAATAACAGATACCCGGGAGTCAGTTACAGACTGCAATCCAATCGAGGGATTCAGGGTGGTTTTTATGCAGAATAACAGATACCCGGGAGTGATTTACAGACTGGAATCGAATCGAGGGGTTCGGGGTGGTTTTTATGTAGAATAACAGATACCCGGGAGTGATTTACAGACTGGAATCGAATCGAGTGGTTCGGGGTGGTTTATATATAGAATAACAGATACCCGGGAGAGAGTTACAGACTGGAATATAATCGAGGGGTTCGGGGTGGTTTATATATAGAATAACAGATACCCGGGAGTGAGTTACAGACTGGAATCTAATCGAGGGGTTCGGGGTGGTTTATATATAGAATAACAGATACACGGGAATGAGTTACAGACTGGAATCTAATCGAGGGGTCCGGGGTGGTTTATATATAGAATAACAGATACCCGGGAATGAGTTACAGACTGGAATCTAATCGAGGGCTTTGGGGTGGTTTATATATAGAATAACAGATACCCGGGAATGAGTTACAGACTGGAATCTAATCGAGGGGTTTGGGGCGGTTTATATATAGAATAACAGATACCCGGGAGTGAGTTACAGACTGGAATCTAATCGAGGGGTTCGGGGTGGTTTATATATAGAATAACAGATACCTGGGAATGAGTTCCAGACTGGAATCTAATCGAGGGGTCCGGGGTGGTTTATATATAGAATAACAGATACCCGGGAATGAGTTACAGACTGGAATCTAATCGAGGGGTTCGGGGTGGTTTATATATAGAATAACAGATACCCGGGAGTGAGTTACAGACTGGACACCAATCGAGGGGTTCGGGGTGGTTTATATATAGAATAACAGATACCCGGGAGTGAGTTACAGACTGGAATCTAATCGAGGTGTTTGAGGTAGTTTATATATAGAATAACATATAGCTATGTATAGAATAACAGATAGAATAACGGGAGTAAGTTACAGACTGGAATGTAATCGAAGGGTTCTGGGTGGTTTATACATAAAATAACAGCTACCCGGGAGTGATTGACCGACTGGAATCTAATCTAAGGGTTCTGGGTGGTTTATATATAGAATAACAGATACCCGGGAGTGAGTTACAGACTGGAATCTAATCGACGGGTTCGGGGTGGTTAATATATAGAATAACAGATACCCGGGAGTCAGTTACAGACTGCAATCCAATCGAGGGGTTCAGGGTGGTTTTTATGTAGAATAACAGATACCCGGGAGTGATTTACAGACTGGAATCGAATCGAGGGGTTCGGGGTGGTTTTTATGTAGAATAACAGATACCCGGGAGTGATTTACAGACTGGAATCGAATCGAATGGTTCGGGGTGGTTTATATATAGAATAACAGATACCCGGGAGAGAGTTACAGACTGGAATATAATCGAGGGGTTCGGGGTGGTTTATATATAGAATAACAGATACCCGGGAGTGAGTTACAGACTGGAATCTAATCGAGGGGTTCGGGGTGGTTTATATGTAGAACAACAGATACCCGGGAGTGAGTTACAGACTGGAATCTAATCGAGGGGTTCGGGGTGGTTTATATGTAGAACAACAGATACCCGGGAGTGAGTTACAGACTGGAATCTAATCGAGGGGTTCGGGGTGGTTTATATGTAGAACAACAGATACCCGGGAGTGAGTTACAGACTGGAATCTAATCGAGGGGTTCGGGGTAGTTTATATATAGAATAGCAGATACCCGGGAATGAGTTACAGACTGGAAACTAATCGAGGGGTCCGGGGTGGTTTATATATAGAATAGCAGATACCCGGGAGTGAGTTACAGACTGGAATTTAATCAAGGGGTTCAGGATGGTTTATATACAGAATAACAGATACCCGGGAGTGAGTTACAGACTGGAATCTAATCGAGGGGTTCAGGGTGGTTTATATATAGAATAACAGATACCCGGGAGTGAGTTACAGACTGGACACTAATCGAGGGGTTCGGGGTGGTTTATATATAGAATAACAGATACCCGGGAGTGAGTTACAGACTGGAATCTAATCGAGGGGTTTGAGGTATTTTATATAGAGAATAACATATAGCTATGTATAGAATAACAGATAGAATAACGGGAGTAAGTTACAGACTGGTATCAAATCTAAGGGTTCTGGGTGGTTTATATATAGAATAACAGATACCCGGGAGTGAATTACAGACTGGAATATAATCGGGGGGTTCAGGGTGGTTTATATATACAATAACAGATACCCGGGAGTGATTTACAGTCTGGAATTGAATCGAGGGTTTCGGGTTGACTTATATATAGAATAACAGATACCCCGTAGTGAGTTTCAGACTGGAATCAAAGCGAGAGGTTCGGGGTGGTTTATATATAGAATAACAGATACCCGGGAGTGAGTTACAGACTGGAATCTAATCGAGGGGTTTGGGGTGGTTTATATATAGAATAACAGATACCCGGGAGTGAGTTACAGACTGGGATCCAATCGAGGGGTTCAGAGTGGTTTATATATAGAATAACAGATACCCGGGAGTGATTTACAGACTGGAATCGAATCGAGGGGTTCGGAGTGGTTTATATATAGAATAACAGATACCCGGGAGTGATTTACAGACTGGAATCGAATCGAGGGGTTCGGAGTGGTTTATATATAGAATAACAGATACCCGGGACTGAGTTACAGACTGGAATCTAATCGAGGGGTTCGGGGTGGTATATTAATAGAATAACAGATACCCGGGAGTGAGTTAAAGACTGGAATCTAATCGAGGGGTTCGGGTGGTTTATATAACAGATACCCGGGAGTGATTTACCAGCTGGAATCTAATCGAGGGGTTCGGGTTGGCTTATATATAGAATAACAGATACCCCGGAGTGAGTTTCAGACTGGAATCCAAGCGAGAGGTTCGGGGTGGTTTATATATAGAATAACAGATACCCGGGAGTGAGTTACAGACTGAAATCTAATCGAGGGGTTTGGGGTGGTTTATATATAGAATAACAGATACCCGGGAGTGAGTTACAGACTGGAATGTAATCGAGGTGTTTGGGGTGGTTTATGTATAGAATAACAGATACCCGGGCGTCAGTTACAGACTGGGATCCAATCGAGGGGTTCAGAGTGGTTTATATATAGAATAACAGATACCCGGGAGTGATTTACAGACTGGAATCGAATCGAGGGGTTCGGAGTGGTTTATATATAGAATAACAGATACCCGGGAGTGATTTACAGACTGGAATCGAATCGAGGGGTTCGGAGTGGTTTATATATAGAATAACAGATACCCGGGAGTGAGTTACAGACTGGAATCTAATCGAGGGGTTCGAGGTGGTATATATATAGAATAACAGATACCCGGGAGTGAGTTAAAGACTGGAATCTAATCGAGGTGTTTGAGGTAGTTTATATATAGAATAACATATAGCTATGTATAGAATAACAGATAGAATAACGGGAGTAAGTTACAGACTGGAATCTAATCGAAGGGTTCTGGGTTGTTTATACATAAAATAACAGCTACCCGGGAGTGATTTACCGACTGGAATCTAATCTAAGGGTTCTGGGTGGTTTATATATAGAATAACAGATACCCGGGAGTGAGTTACAGACTGGAATCTAATCGACGGGTTCGGGGTGGTTAATATATAGAATAACAGATACCCGGGAGTCAGTTACAGACTGCAATCCAATCGAGGGATTCAGGGTGGTTTTTATGTAGAATAACAGATACCCGGGAGTGATTTACAGACTGGAATCGAATCGAGGGGTTCGGGGTGGTTTTTATGTAGAATAACAGATACCCGGGAGTGATTTACAGACTGGAATCGAATCGAGTGGTTCGGGGTGGTTTATATATAGAATAGCAGATACCCGGGAGTGAGTTACAGACTGGAATTTAATCAAGGGGTTCAGGATGGTTTATATACAGAATAACAGATACCCGGGAGTGAGTTACAGACTGGAATCTAATCGAGGGGTTCAGGGTGGTTTATATATAGAATAACAGATACCCGGGAGTGAGTTACAGACTGGACACTAATCGAGGGGTTCGGGGTGGTTTATATATAGAATAACAGATACCCGGGAGTGAGTTACAGACTGGAATCTAATCGAGGGGTTTGAGGTATTTTATATAGAGAATAACATATAGCTATGTATAGAATAACAGATAGAATAACGGGAGTAAGTTACAGACTGGTATCAAATCTAAGGGTTCTGGGTGGTTTAAATATAGAATAACAGATACCCGGGAGTGAATTACAGACTGGAATATAATCGGGGGGTTCAGGGTGGTTTATATATACAATAACAGATACCCGGGAGTGATTTACAGTCTGGAATTGAATCGAGGGTTTCGGGTTGACTTATATATAGAATAACAGATACCCCGTAGTGAGTTTCAGACTGGAATCCAAGCGAGAGGTTCGGGGTGGTTTATATATAGAATAACAGATACCCGGGAGTGAGTTACAGACTGGAATCTAATCGAGGGGTTTGGGGTGGTTTATATATAGAATAACAGATACCCGGGAGTGAGTTACAGACTGGGATCCAATCGAGGGGTTCAGAGTGGTTTATATATAGAATAACAGATACCCGGGAGTGATTTACAGACTGGAATCGAATCGAGGGGTTCGGAGTGGTTTATATATAGAATAACAGATACCCGGGAGTGATTTACAGACTGGAATCGAATCGAGGCGTTCGGAGTGGTTTATATATAGAATAACAGATACCCGGGACTGAGTTACAGACTGGAATCTAATCGAGGGGTTCGGGGTGGTATATTAATAGAATAACAGATACCCGGGAGTGAGTTAAAGACTGGAATCTAATCGAGGGGTTCGGGTGGTTTATATAACAGATACCCGGGAGTGATTTACCAGCTGGAATCTAATCGAGGGGTTCGGGTTGGCTTATATATAGAATAACAGATACCCCGGAGTGAGTTTCAGACTGGAATCCAAGCGAGAGGTTCGGGGTGGTTTATATATAGAATAACAGATACCCGGGAGTGAGTTACAGACTGAAATCTAATCGAGGGGTTTGGGGTGGTTTATATATAGAATAACAGATACCCGGGAGTGAGTTACAGACTGGAATGTAATCGAGGTGTTTGGGGTGGTTTATGTATAGAATAACAGATACCCGGGCGTCAGTTACAGACTGGGATCCAATCGAGGGGTTCAGAGTGGTTTATATATAGAATAACAGATACCCGGGAGTGATTTACAGACTGGAATCGAATCGAGGGGTTCGGAGTGGTTTATATATAGAATAACAGATACCCGGGAGTGATTTACAGACTGGAATCGAATCGAGGGGTTCGGAGTGGTTTATATATAGAATAACAGATACCCGGGAGTGAGTTACAGACTGGAATCTAATCGAGGGGTTCGAGGTGGTATATATATAGAATAACAGATACCCGGGAGTGAGTTAAAGACTGGAATCTAATCGAGGTGTTTGAGGTAGTTTATATATAGAATAACATATAGCTATGTATAGAATAACAGATAGAATAACGGGAGTAAGTTACAGACTGGAATCTAATCGAAGGGTTCTGGGTTGTTTATACATAAAATAACAGCTACCCGGGAGTGATTTACCGACTGGAATCTAATCTAAGGGTTCTGGGTGGTTTATATATAGAATAACAGATACCCGGGAGTGAGTTACAGACTGGAATCTAATCGACGGGTTCGGGGTGGTTAATATATAGAATAACAGATACCCGGGAGTCAGTTACAGACTGCAATCCAATCGAGGGATTCAGGGTGGTTTTTATGTAGAATAACAGATACCCGGGAGTGATTTACAGACTGGAATCGAATCGAGGGGTTCGGGGTGGTTTTATGTAGAATAACAGATACCCGGGAGTGATTTACAGACTGGAATCGAATCGAGTGGTTCGGGGTGGTTTATATATAGAATAACAGATACCCGGGAGAGAGTTACAGACTGGAATATAATCGAGGGGTTCGGGGTGGTTTATATATAGAATAACAGATACCCGGGAGTGAGTTACAGACTGGAATCTAATCGAGGGGTTCGGGGTGGTTTATATATAGAATAACAGATACCCGGGAATGAGTTACAGACTGGAATCTAATCGAGGGGTCCGGGGTGGTTTATATATAGAATAACAGATACCCGGGAATGAGTTACAGACTGGAATCTAATCGAGGGGTTTGGGGTGGTTTATATATAGAATAACAGATACCCGGGAATGTGTTACAGACTGGAATCTAATCGAGGGGTTTGGGGCGGTTTATATATAGAATAACAGATACCCGGGAGTGAGTTACAGACTGGAATCTAATCGAGGGGTTCGGGGTGGTTTATATATAGAATAACAGATACCTGGGAATGAGTTCCAGACTGGAATCTAATCGAGGGGTCCGGGGTGGTTTATATATAGAATAACAGATACCCGGGAATGAGTTACAGACTGGAATCTAATCGAGGGGTTCGGGGTGGTTTATATATAGAATAACAGATACCCGGGAGTGAGTTACAGACTGGACACTAATCGAGGGGTTCGGGGTGGTTTATATATAGAATAACAGATACCCGGGAGTGAGTTACAGACTGGAATCTAATCGAGGTGTTTGAGGTAGTTTATATATAGAATAACATATAGCTATGTATAGAATAACAGATAGAATAACGGGAGTAAGTTACAGACTGGAATGTAATCGAAGGGTTCTGGGTGGTTTATACATAAAATAACAGCTACCCGGGAGTGATTGACCGACTGGAATCTAATCTAAGGGTTCTGGGTGGTTTATATATAGAATAACAGATACCCGGGAGTGAGTTACAGACTGGAATCTAATCGACGGGTTCGGGGTGGTTAATATATAGAATAACAGATACCCGGGAGTCAGTTACAGACTGCAATCCAATCGAGGGGTTCAGGGTGGTTTTTATATAGAATAACAGATACCCGGGAGTGATTTACAGACTGGAATCGAATCGAATGGTTCGGGGTGGTTTATATATAGAATAACAGATACCCGGGAGAGAGTTACAGACTGGAATATAATCGAGGGGTTCGGGGTGGTTTATATATAGAATAACAGATACCCGGGAGTGAGTTACAGACTGGAATCTAATCGAGGGGTTCGGGGTGGTTTATATATAGAATAACAGATACCCGGGAGAGAGTTACAGACTGGAATCGAATCGAATGGTTCGGGGTGGTTTATATATAGAATAACAGATACCCGGGAGAGAGTTACAGACTGGAATATAATCGAGGGGTTTGGGGTGGTTTATATATAGAATTACAGATACCCGGGAATGAGTTACAGACTGGAAACTAATCGAGGGGTCCGGGGTGGTTTATATATAGAATAGCAGATACCCGGGAGTGAGTTACAGACTGGAATTTAATCAAGGGGTTCAGGATGGTTTATATACAGAATAACAGATACCCGGGAGTGAGTTACAGACTGGAATCTAATCGAGGGGTTCAGGGTGGTTTATATTTAGAATAACAGATACCCGGGAGTGAGTTACAGACTGGACACTAATCGAGGGGTTCGGGGTGGTTTATATATAGAATAACAGATACCCGGGAGTGAGTTACAGACTGGAATCGAATCGAGGGGTTTGAGGTATTTTATATAGAGAATAACATATAGCTATGTATAGAATAACAGATAGAATAACGTGAGTAAGTTACAGACTGGTATCAAATCTAAGGGTTCTGGGTGGTTTATATATAGAATAACAGATACCCGGGAGTGAATTACAGACTGGAATATAATCGGGGGGTTCGGGGTGGTTTATATATACAATAACAGATACCCGGGAGTGATTTACAGTCTGGAATCTAATCGAGGGTTCGGGTGGTTTATATATAGAATAACAGATACCCGGAGTGAGTTACAGACTGGAATCTAATCGAGGGGTTCGGGGTGGTTTATATATAGAATAACAGATACCCGGGAGTGAGTTACAGACTGGAATCTAATCGAGGGGTTCGGGGTGGTTTATATATAGAATAACAGATACCCGGGAGTGAGTTACAGACTGGAATCTAATCGAGGGGTTCAGGGTGGTTTATATATAGAATAACAGATACCCGGGAGTGAGTTACAGACTGGAATCTAATCGAGGGGTTCGGAGTGGTTTATATATAGAATAACAGATACCCGGGAGTGAGTTACAGACTGGAATCTAATCGAGGGGTTCGGAGTGGTTTATATATAGAATAACAGATACCCGGGAGTGAGTTACAGACTGGAATCTAATCGAGGGGTTCGGGGTGGTTATATTATAGAATAACAGATACCCGGGAGTGATTTACAGACTGGAATCGAATCGAGGGGTTCGGGTGGTTTATATAACAGATACCCGGGAGTGATTTACCAGCTGGAATCTAATCGAGGGGTTCGGGTTGGCTTATATATAGAATAACAGATACCCCGGAGTGAGTTTCAGACTGGAATCCAAGCGAGAGGTTCGGGGTGGTTTATATATAGAATAACAGATACCCGGGAGTGAGTTACAGACTGAAATCTAATCGAGGGGTTTGGGGTGGTTTATATATAGAATAACAGATACCCGGGAGTGAGTTACAGACTGGAATGTAATCGAGGTGTTTGTGGTGGTTTATGTATAGAATAACAGATACCCGGGCGTCAGTTACAGACTGGGATCCAATCGAGGGGTTCAGAGTGGTTTATATATAGAATAACAGATACCCGGGAGTGATTTACAGACTGGAATCGAATCGAGGGGTTCGGAGTGGTTTATATACAGAATAACAGATACCCGGGAGTGATTTACAGACTGGAATCGAATCGAGGGGTTCGGAGTGGTTTATATATAGAATAACAGATACCCGGGAGTGAGTTACAGACTGGAATCCAATCGAGGGGTTCGGGGTGGTATATATATAGAATAACAGATACCCGGGAGTGAGTTAAAGACTGGAATCTAATCGAGGGGTTCGGGTGGTTTATATAACAGATACCCGGGAGTGATTTACCAGCTGGAATCTAATCGAGGGGTTCGGGTTGGCTTATATATAGAATAACAGATACCCCGGAGTGAGTTTCAGGCTGGAATCCAATCGAGGGGTTCGGGGTGGTTTATATATAGAATAACAGATACCCGGGAGTGAGTTACAGACTGGAATCTAATCGAGGGGTTCGGGGTGGTTGATATATAGAATAACAGATACCCGGGAGTGAGTTAAAGACTGGAATCTAATCGAGGGGTTCAGGGTGGTTTATATATACGATAACAGATACCCGGGAGTGATTTACAGGCTGGAATCTAATCGAGGGGTTCGGGGTGGCTAATATATAGAATAACAGATACCCGGGAGTGATTTACAGGCTGGAATCTAATCGAGGTGTTCGGGGTGGTTTATATATAGAATAACAGATACCCGGGTGTGAGTTACAGACTAGAATCTAATCGAGGGGTTCGGGGTGGTTTACATATAGAATAACAGATACCAGGGAGTGAGTTAAAGACTGGAATCTAATCGAGAGGTTCTGGGTGGTTTATATATACAATATGAGATACCCGGGAGTGATTTACAGGCTGGAATCTAATCGAGGGGTTCGGGGTGGCTTATATATAGAATAACAGATACCCGGGAGTGAGTTACAGACTGGAATCTAATCGAGGGGTTTGGGGTGGTTTATATATAGAATAACAGATACCCGGGAGTGATTTACAGACTGGAATCTAATCGAGTGCTTTGGAAAGTTTAAAATATATGAAATAACAGATACCCGGGTGTGATTTGCAGACTGGAATCTAATCGAGGGGCTCGGGGTGGTTTATATATAGAATAACAGATACCCGGGAGTGAGTTACAGACTGGAATCTAATCTAAGGGTTCTGGGTGGTTTATATATAGAATAACAGATACCCGGGAGTGAGTTACAGACTGGAATCTAATCGACGGGTTCGGGGTGGTTAATATATAGAATAACAGATACCCGGGAGTGATTTACAGACTGGAATCGAATCGAGGCGTTCGGAGTGGTTTATATATAGAATAACAGATACCCGGGACTGAGTTACAGACTGGAATCTAATCGAGGGGTTCGGGGTGGTATATTAATAGAATAACAGATACCCGGGAGTGAGTTAAAGACTGGAATCTAATCGAGGGGTTCGGGTGGTTTATATAACAGATACCCGGGAGTGATTTACCAGCTGGAATCTAATCGAGGGGTTCGGGTTGGCTTATATATAGAATAACAGATACCCCGGAGTGAGTTTCAGACTGGAATCCAAGCGAGAGGTTCGGGGTGGTTTATATATAGAATAACAGATACCCGGGAGTGAGTTACAGACTGAAATCTAATCGAGGGGTTTGGGGTGGTTTATATATAGAATAACAGATACCCGGGAGTGAGTTACAGACTGGAATGTAATCGAGGTGTTTGGGGTGGTTTATGTATAGAATAACAGATACCCGGGCGTCAGTTACAGACTGGGATCCAATCGAGGGGTTCAGAGTGGTTTATATATAGAATAACAGATACCCGGGAGTGATTTACAGACTGGAATCGAATCGAGGGGTTCGGAGTGGTTTATATATAGAATAACAGATACCCGGGAGTGATTTACAGACTGGAATCGAATCGAGGGGTTCGGAGTGGTTTATATATAGAATAACAGATACCCGGGAGTGAGTTACAGACTGGAATCTAATCGAGGGGTTCGAGGTGGTATATATATAGAATAACAGATACCCGGGAGTGAGTTAAAGACTGGAATCTAATCGAGGTGTTTGAGGTAGTTTATATATAGAATAACATATAGCTATGTATAGAATAACAGATAGAATAACGGGAGTAAGTTACAGACTGGAATCTAATCGAAGGGTTCTGGGTTGTTTATACATAAAATAACAGCTACCCGGGAGTGATTTACCGACTGGAATCTAATCTAAGGGTTCTGGGTGGTTTATATATAGAATAACAGATACCCGGGAGTGAGTTACAGACTGGAATCTAATCGACGGGTTCGGGGTGGTTAATATATAGAATAACAGATACCCGGGAGTCAGTTACAGACTGCAATCCAATCGAGGGATTCAGGGTGGTTTTTATGTAGAATAACAGATACCCGGGAGTGATTTACAGACTGGAATCGAATCGAGGGGTTCGGGGTGGTTTTTATGTAGAATAACAGATACCCGGGAGAGAGTTACAGACTGGAATATAATCGAGGGGTTCGGGGTGGTTTATATATAGAATAACAGATACCCGGGAGTGAGTTACAGACTGGAATCTAATCGAGGGGTTCGGGGTGGTTTATATATAGAATAACAGATACCCGGGAATGAGTTACAGACTGGAATCTAATCGAGGGGTCCGGGGTGGTTTATATATAGAATAACAGATACCCGGGAATGAGTTACAGACTGGAATCTAATCGAGGGGTTTGGGGTGGTTTATATATAGAATAACAGATACCCGGGAATGTGTTACAGACTGGAATCTAATCGAGGGGTTTGGGGCGGTTTATATATAGAATAACAGATACCCGGGAGTGAGTTACAGACTGGAATCTAATCGAGGGGTTCGGGGTGGTTTATATATAGAATAACAGATACCTGGGAATGAGTTCCAGACTGGAATCTAATCGAGGGGTCCGGGGTGGTTTATATATAGAATAACAGATACCCGGGAATGAGTTACAGACTGGAATCTAATCGAGGGGTTCGGGGTGGTTTATATATAGAATAACAGATACCCGGGAGTGAGTTACAGACTGGACACTAATCGAGGGGTTCGGGGTGGTTTATATATAGAATAACAGATACCCGGGAGTGAGTTACAGACTGGAATCTAATCGAGGTGTTTGAGGTAGTTTATATATAGAATAACATATAGCTATGTATAGAATAACAGATAGAATAACGGGAGTAAGTTACAGACTGGAATGTAATCGAAGGGTTCTGGGTGGTTTATACATAAAATAACAGCTACCCGGGAGTGATTGACCGACTGGAATCTAATCTAAGGGTTCTGGGTGGTTTATATATAGAATAACAGATACCCGGGAGTGAGTTACAGACTGGAATCTAATCGACGGGTTCGGGGTGGTTAATATATAGAATAACAGATACCCGGGAGTCAGTTACAGACTGCAATCCAATCGAGGGGTTCAGGGTGGTTTTTATATAGAATAACAGATACCCGGGAGTGATTTACAGACTGGAATCGAATCGAATTGTTCGGGGTGGTTTATATATAGAATAACAGATACCCGGGAGAGAGTTACAGACTGGAATATAATCGAGGGGTTCGGGGTGGTTTATATATAGAATAACAGATACCCGGGAGAGAGTTACAGACTGGAATCGAATCGAATGGTTCGGGGTGGTTTATATATAGAATAACAGATACCCGGGAGAGAGTTACAGACTGGAATATAATCGAGGGGTTTGGGGTGGTTTATATATAGAATTACAGATACCCGGGAATGAGTTACAGACTGGAAACTAATCGAGGGGTCCGGGGTGGTTTATATATAGAATAGCAGATACCCGGGAGTGAGTTACAGACTGGAATTTAATCAAGGGGTTCAGGATGGTTTATATACAGAATAACAGATACCCGGGAGTGAGTTACAGACTGGAATCTAATCGAGGGGTTCAGGGTGGTTTATATATAGAATAACAGATACCCGGGAGTGAGTTACAGACTGGACACTAATCGAGGGGTTCGGGGTGGTTTATATATAGAATAACAGATACCCGGGAGTGAGTTACAGACTGGAATCGAATCGAGGGGTTTGAGGTATTTTATATAGAGAATAACATATAGCTATGTATAGAATAACAGATAGAATAACGTGAGTAAGTTACAGACTGGAATCTAATCTAGGGGTTCTGGGTGGTTTATATATAGAATAACAGATACCCGGGAGTGAATTACAGACTGGAATATAATCGAGGGGTTCGGGGTGGTATATAGAATAACAGATACCCGGGAGTGATTTACAGTCTGGAATTGAATCGAGGGTTTCGGGTTGACTTATATATAGAATAACAGATACCCGTAGTGAGTTACAGACTGGAATCTAAGCGAGAGGTTCGGGGTGGTTTATATATAGAATAACAGATACCCGGGAGTGAGTTACAGACTGGAATCTAATCGAGGGGTTCGGGGTGGTTTATATATAGAATAACAGATACCCGGGAGTGAGTTACAGACTGGGATCTAATCGAGGGGTTCGAGGTGGTTTATATATAGAATAACAGATACCCGGGAGTGATTTACAGACTGGAATCGAATCGAGGGGTTCGGGAGTGGTTTATATATAGAATAACAGATACCCGGGAGTGATTTACAGACTGGAATCGAATCGAGGGGTTCGGAGTGGTTTATATATAGAATAACAGATACCCGGGACTGAGTTACAGACTGGAATCTAATCGAGGGGTTCGGGGTGGTATATTAATAGAATAACAGATACCCGGGAGTGAGTTACAGACTGGAATCTAATCGAGGGGTTCGGGTGGTTTATATAACAGATACCCGGGAGTGATTTACCAGCTGGAATCTAATCGAGGGGTTCGGGTTGGCTTATATATAGAATAACAGATACCCCGGAGTGAGTTTCAGACTGGAATCCAAGCGAGAGGTTCGGGGTGGTTTATATATAGAATAACAGATACCCGGGAGTGAGTTACAGACTGAAATCTAATCGAGGGGTTTGGGGTGGTTTATATATAGAATAACAGATACCCGGGAGTGAGTTACAGACTGGAATGTAATCGAGGTGTTTGTGGTGGTTTATGTATAGAATAACAGATACCCGGGCGTCAGTTACAGACTGGGATCCAATCGAGGGGTTCAGAGTGGTTTATATATAGAATAACAGATACCCGGGAGTGATTTACAGACTGGAATCGAATCGAGGGGTTCGGAGTGGTTTATATACAGAATAACAGATACCCGGGAGTGATTTACAGACTGGAATCGAATCGAGGGGTTCGGAGTGGTTTATATATAGAATAACAGATACCCGGGAGTGAGTTACAGACTGGAATCCAATCGAGGGGTTCGGGGTGGTATATATATAGAATAACAGATACCCGGGAGTGAGTTAAAGACTGGAATCTAATCGAGGGGTTCGGGTGGTTTATATAACAGATACCCGGGAGTGATTTACCAGCTGGAATCTAATCGAGGGGTTCGGGTTGGCTTATATATAGAATAACAGATACCCCGGAGTGAGTTTCAGGCTGGAATCCAATCGAGGGGTTCGGGGTGGTTTATATATAGAATAACAGATACCCGGGAGTGAGTTACAGACTGGAATCTAATCGAGGGGTTCGGGGTGGTTGATATATAGAATAACAGATACCCGGGAGTGAGTTAAAGACTGGAATCTAATCGAGGGGTTCAGGGTGGTTTATATATACGATAACAGATACCCGGGAGTGATTTACAGGCTGGAATCTAATCGAGGGGTTCGGGGTGGCTAATATATAGAATAACAGATACCCGGGAGTGATTTACAGGCTGGAATCTAATCGAGGTGTTCGGGGTGGTTTATATATAGAATAACAGATACCCGGGTGTGAGTTACAGACTAGAATCTAATCGAGGGGTTCGGGGTGGTTTACATATAGAATAACAGATACCAGGGAGTGAGTTAAAGACTGGAATCTAATCGAGAGGTTCTGGGTGGTTTATATATACAATATGAGATACCCGGGAGTGATTTACAGGCTGGAATCTAATCGAGGGGTTCGGGGTGGCTTATATATAGAATAACAGATACCCGGGAGTGAGTTACAGACTGGAATCTAATCGAGGGGTTTGGGGTGGTTTATATATAGAATAACAGATACCCGGGAGTGATTTACAGACTGGAATCTAATCGAGTGCTTTGGAAAGTTTAAAATATATGAAATAACAGATACCCGGGTGTGATTTGCAGACTGGAATCTAATCGAGGGGCTCGGGGTGGTTTATATATAGAATAACAGATACCCGGGAGTGAGTTACAGACTGGAATCTAATCGAGGGGTTCGGGGTTGTTTATATATATAATAATAGATACCCGGGAGTGAGTTACAGTCGGGAAGCTAATCGAGGGCTTCTGGGTGGTTTATAGATAGGATAACAGATATCCGGGAGTGAGTTACAGACTGGAATCTAATCGAGGTGTTCGGGGTGGTTTATATATAGAATAACAGATACCCGGGAGTGAGTTACAGACTGGAATCTAATCGAGGGGTTCGGGGTGGTTTATATATAGAATAACAGATAACCGGGAGTGAGTTACAGACTGGAATCGAATCGAGGGGTTCGGGGTGGTTTATATATAGAATAACAGATACCCGGGAGTGAGTTACAGACTGGAATCTAATCGAGGGGTTCGGGGTGGTTTATATATAGAATAACAGATACCCGGGAGTGAGTTACAGACTGGAATCTAATCGAGGGGTTCGGGTGGTTTATATATAGAATAACAGATACCCGGGAGTGAGTTACAGACTGGAATCTAATCGAGGGGTTCGGGGTGGTTTATATATAGAATAACAGATACCCGGGAGTGAGTTACAGACTGGAATCTAATCGAGGGGTTCGGGTGGTTTATATATAGAATAACAGATACCCGGGAGTGAGTTACAGACTGGAATCTAATCGAGGGGTTCGGGGTGGTTTATATATAGAATACAGATACCCGGGAGTGAGTTACAGACTGGAATCTAATCGAGGGTTCGGGGTGGTTTATATATAGAATAACAGATACCCGGGAGTGAGTTACAGACTGGAATCTAATCGAGGGGTTCGGGGTGGTTTATATATAGAATAACAGATACCCGGGAGTGAGTTACAGACTGGAATCTAATCGAGGGCTTCTGGGTGGTTTATATATAGAATAACAGATACCCGGGAGTGAGTTACAGACTGGAATCTAATCGAGGGCTTCTGGGTGGTTTATATATAGAATAACAGATACCCGGGAGTGAGTTACAGACTGGAATCTAATCGAGGGATTCGGGGTGGTTTATATATAGAATAACAGATACCCGGGTGTTAAATTTCAGACTGGAATCCAATCGAGGGGTTCTGGGTGGTTTATATATAGAGCAACTGGTACCTGGGAATGAGTTACAGAATGGAATCTAATCAAGGGGTTTGTGGTGGTTTATATATAATATATATATTCCGGTGGCGGCCATGAAATGAGTAGTCGCATATTTGGTGGTTCCCGCTCGTGTCGTTTTTTTTGACCTTTTCCCTGGTAGATGTGAAGAGAACTAAAGGTGCAGGAGAGTGAGTGGAAGAGATTGACCCTCTGGTGTGAGCTGGGGGCCAGAACTGGTCGGAAAAGAGGGAATCAGTCGGTTAGAGGTGGTGCGGTGCCTGTGATGCAAAAGGAAAATGGTGGAGGGGGAGGGAGTGGCCGTACCGGCTCAGTGTCCGACGGACCAGCTGGTGAGCTTCCTCAACGAGACGTTCATCCGGAAACAGAAGGAGAGTCTGGAGGACCTGGCCCGGGCGGTGGATTTGATTAGGGCAGTGGTCCACAGCATGGAAATGAAGCTGGCGGCCCAGTGTCAGGCAATCCAGAACATGGAGCTGGTGGCGGGGGAACACGAGGAGCAGTTTGCCTTGATGGCAGCAGAGGTGAGGTTGATGCATGATCAGCAGAGATGGCTCCAGGAGAAGGTTGAAGACCTGGAGGACCGGTCATGCAGGCAGAATATAAGGATCGTGCTCAACGGGGGTTTCGGAGGTGGCAGCAGGCCGGGATCTTTATTGTCGCAAGTAGGCTTACATTGCAACGAAGTTACTGTGAAAAGCCCCTAGTCGCCACATTCCGGCACTTGTTCGGGTACACAGAGGGAGAATTCAGAATGCCCAAATTACCTAACAAGCACGTCTTTCGGGACTAGTGGGAGAAAACCGTAGAACCCGGAGGAAACCCAGGCAGACACAGGGAGAACATGCAGACTCCGCACAGACAGTGACCCAGGCGGGAATTGAACCTGGGGCCCTGGCGCTATGAAGCAATAGTGCTAACCACTGTGCTACTGTGCTGCCTAATTTGGAGATCTGTTTATTGATGAGGGTTTCCCGAGCTTGGAGGAGGAGTTTGAGTTGCCAGGTGGGAATGGGATCCGGTATCTGCAAGTCAGGGATTTTGTGCGGAGGCAGGTTTTGACCTTCCCGCACCTGCCATCCCAGGGGCTACAGGATAAGGAAGAGCTAGGTGGGGAGTTGGTTGCCGGGTTATGGCAGGAAGCCCTGAGGAGAGTTAACGCATCCTCGTTGTGCGTCAGGCTCAGCCTGATGCAGTTTAAGGTGGTCCATAGGGCATTCATGACTGTGGCCAGGATGAGCAGGTTCTTTGAGGGGGTGGAGGATAGGTGTGGGTGCTGTGCGGGGGATCCTGCGAACCACGTCCATATGTTTTGGACGTGTCCAAGGCTGAGGGGTTTTTGGCAGGGATTTGCCTGCAGCGTTCTGGCCTTTGCTTCCCTGGTGGCCCGGAGACGGATCTCACTAGGGTGGAGGGACTCAGAGCCCCCGAAGACGGGGTGTGATTCAGCAACATGGCGGGGTTTCTCAGACTCGAAAAAATTGAATTCACCTTGACGAGTTCGACGCAGGGGTTTGCTCGGAGGTGGCAGCCGTATATTGATTTCTTTGAGAAAAATTAAGCTGTCAGCAGGGGGGAAGGGAGTGGGAAGGGGGGGAAAGCGGAGGCATGGGAGACACGAGCAAGGACAAGAGAACCAACGGAGAGGTGGTTGGTGAAGGTGGCATTATTTGTGTAAGCCATGTTGGCTGGGGTTTGTGCTCGGGGGAGGGGTTTGTTGGTTATATTGTTGTTTTTGTTGAAATTTGATATTTAAAATTGTTAAAATTAAAATGCATCAATAAAATATTTTCTGCAAAAAAATTATATGTAGTATATCAGAAACCCGGGATTCAGTTGAGCACTGGAATCTAATCAAGGGGTTGATGAGCCCATCAATTCACGCGACACGTGGTTAGAAGTCAACAGTGGTTTTAATCCTCTTACAACAGAGCCTGCCTGTGACGAGATGAACTCTAGATGAATTGGCAGGCAGGCTCCGACTGCCAAGCTTTATACCACCAGTGGGGGGGAGGAGTCATGGGCGGAGCCAAGGGTGGAGCCCAGTACAAACTTCTGTACATTCCCAGTACACCTCCCCCTAGGGGCAGAGCCGCGCAACTGCTCGTGTGCCGAGCTTACAGAGGGATGGTACAACATGTGTGATAACAGTGTGAATTATGCTATTATGATTCACCACAGGGGTTCAGGGTGGTTTATATGTAGAATAACAGATACCCGGGAGTGAGTTAGACTGGAATCTAATCGAAGGGTTTGGAGGTGGTTTATATCTGGAATGGTGAGTTATAGACTGGAATCTAATCGAGGGGCTAGGCGTGATTTATATATCGAACAAAAGGTACCTGGGAGTGCGTTACAGACTGGAATATAATCGGAAGATTCAGGGTGGTTTAAATATTGAATATCAGACACCTGGGAGTGAATTACAGGCTGGAATCTAAACAAGGGATTTGAGTATTTTATAGAAAGAATACCAGATACCCGGGAGCGAGTTGATGACTGGAATTTAATCGGGGGGGGGGGCGGTTGGGGTGGTTTATATATAGTGTGACAAATACCCGGGTGTAAGTTAGTCTGGAATCTAATCGAGGGGTTCAGTGCGGATTATATGTAGAATAGCAGATACCCGGGAGTGAGTTACAGACTGGAATCAAATCGAGGGGTTCTGGGTGGTTTATATATAGAATAACAGATACCCGGGAGTGAGTTACAGACTGGAACCTAATCGACGGGTTCGGAGAGGTTTATAAATGGAATAACAGATACCCGGGAGCGAGTTACAGTCTGGAATCTAATCGAGGGGTTCTGGGTGGTTTATATATTGAATAACAGATACCTGGGAGTGAGTTACAGACTGGAATGTAACCGAGGGGTTAGGTGTGGTTTATATACATAATAACAGATACCCGGGAGTGAGTCACATTCTGGAATCTAATCGAGGGGTTCGGGGTGGTTTATATATAGAATAACAGATACCCGGGAGTGAGTTACAGACTGGAATCCAATCGAGGAGTTTGGAAGGTTTATATATGGAATAACAGATACCCGGGAGTGAGTTACAGGCTGGAATCTAATCGAGGGGTTCGGGGTGGTTTCTATATAGAATAACAGCTACCCGGGAGTGAGTTACAGACTGGAATCCAATCGAGGAGTTTGGAAGGTTTATATATGGAATAACAGATACCCGGGAGTGAGTTACAGGCTGGAATCTAATCGAGGGGTTCGGGGTGGTTTATATCTAGAATATCCGATACCCGGGAGTGAGTTACAGACTGGAATCTAATCGAGGGTGCGGGGTCGTTTATATAGAGAATAACAGATACCCAGATGTGAGTTGCAGACTGGAATCTAATCGAGGAGTTCGGGATGGTTTATATATGGAACAACAGATACCCGGGAGCGAGTTACAGACTAGAATCTAATCGAGGGGTTTGGGATGGTTTATATATGGAATAACAGATACCCGGGAGTGAGTTACAGACTAGAATCTAATCGAGGCGTTCGGGGTGGTTTATATATAGAATAACAGATACCCGGGAGTGAGTTACAGACTGGAATCTAATCAAGGGGTTCGGGGTGGTTTATATATGGAATAACAGATACCCGGGTGTGAGATACAGACTGGAATCTAATCAAGGGGTTCGGGGTGGTTTATATATGGAATAACAGATACCCGGGAGTGAGTTACAGACTGTAACCTAATCAAGGGGTTCGGGGTGGTTTATATAGTGAATAACAGGTACCCGGGAGTGAGTTACAGACTGGAATCTAATCAAGGGGTTCGGGGTGGTTTATATATGGAATAACTGATACCCTGGTGTGAGATACAGACTGGAACCTAATCAAGGGGTTCGGGGTGATTTATATAGTGAATAACAGGTACCCGGGAGTGAGTTACAGACTGGAATCTAATCAAGGGGTTCGGGGTGGTTTATATATGGAATAACAGATACCCGGGTGTGAGATACAGACTGGAATATAATCAGTAGATTCAGGGTGGTTTAAATATTGAATACCAGATACCCGGGAGCGAGTTGCAGACTGGAATCTAATCGGGGAGGGGTTGGGGTGGTTTATATATAGTGTGACAAATACCCGGGGGTGAGTTAGTCTGGAATCTAACCTCTCCGAACCCGTCGATTAGATTACGGTCTGTAACTCACCCCCGGGTATCTGTTATTCCATATATAAACCGCACTGAACCCCTCGATTAGATTCCAGTCTGTAACTCACCCCCGGGTATATGTTATTCTATATATAAACCGCACTGAACCCCTCGATTAGATTCCAGTCTGTAACTCACTCCCGGGCATCTGTTATTCTATATATAAACCACCCAGAATCCCTCGATTAGATTCCAGTCTGTAACTCACTCCCGGGTATCTGCTATTCTATATATAAACCGCACTGAATCCCTCGATTAGATTCCAGACTAACTCACCACCGGGTATTTGTCACACTATATATAAACCACCCCAACCCCTCCCCGATTAGATTCCAGTCTGCAACTCGCTCCCGGGTATCTGGTATTCAATATTTAAACCACCCTGAATCTTCCGATTATATTCCAGTCTGTAACTCACTCCCGGGTATCTGTTATTCCATATATAAACCACCCTGAACCCCTCGATTAGATTCCAGTCTGTAACTCACTCCCGGGTATCTGTTATTCTATATATAAACCACCCCGAACCCCTTGATTAGATTCCAGTCTGTAACTCACTCCCGGGTATCTGTTACTCTATAGATAAACTACCCTGAACCCCTCGATTAGATTCCAGTCTGTAACTCACTCCCGGGTATCTGTTATTCTATAGATAAACTACCCTGAACCCCTCTATTAGATTCCAGTCTGTAACTCACACCCTGTTATCTGTTATTCCATATATAACCCACCCCGAACGCCTCGATTAGATTCTAGTCTGTAACTCACTCCCGGGTATCTGTTATTCCATATATAAACCATCCCAACCCCTCCCCGATTAGATACATAGAATAGCAGATACCCGGGAGTGAGTTACAGACTGGAATCTAATCGAGGGGTTCGGGGTGGTTTATATCTAGAATAACAGATACCCGGGAGTGAGTTACAGACTGAAATCTAATCGAGGGGTTCGGGGTGATTTAAATAGAGAATAACAGATACCCAGGAGTGAGTTACAGACTGCAATCTAATCAAGGGGTTCGGGGTGGTTTATATATGGAATAACTGATACCCGGGTGTGAGATACAGACTGGAACCTAATCAAGGGGTTCGGGGTGGTTTATATAGTGAATAACAGGTACCCGGGAGTGAGTTACAGACTGGAATCTAATCAAGGGGTTCGGGGTGGTTTATATATGGAATAACAGATACCCGGGTGTGAGATACAGACTGGAATATAATCAGTAGATTCAGGGTGGTTTAAATATTGAATACCAGATACCCGGGAGCGAGTTGCAGACTGGAATCTAATCGGGGAGGGGTTGGGGTGGTTTATATATAGTGTGACAAATACCCGGGGGTGAGTTAGTCTGGAATCTAACCTCTCCGAACCCGTCGATTAGATTACGGTCTGTAACTCACCCCCGGGTATCTGTTATTCCATATATAAACCGCACTGAACCCCTCGATTAGATTCCAGTCTGTAACTCACCCCCGGGTATATGTTATTCTATATATAAACCGCACTGAACCCCTCGATTAGATTCCAGTCTGTAACTCACTCCCGGGCATCTGTTATTCTATATATAAACCACCCAGAATCCCTCGATTAGATTCCAGTCTGTAACTCACTCCCGGGTATCTGCTATTCTATATATAAACCGCACTGAATCCCTCGATTAGATTCCAGACTAACTCACCACCGGGTATTTGTCACACTATATATAAACCACCCCAACCCCTCCCCGATTAGATTCCAGTCTGCAACTCGCTCCCGGGTATCTGGTATTCAATATTTAAACCACCCTGAATCTTCCGATTATATTCCAGTCTGTAACTCACTCCCGGGTATCTGTTATTCCATATATAAACCACCCTGAACCCCTCGATTAGATTCCAGTCTGTAACTCACTCCCGGGTATCTGTTATTCTATATATAAACCACCCCGAACCCCTTGATTAGATTCCAGTCTGTAACTCACTCCCGGGTATCTGTTACTCTATAGATAAACTACCCTGAACCCCTCGATTAGATTCCAGTCTGTAACTCACTCCCGGGTATCTGTTATTCTATAGATAAACTACCCTGAACCCCTCTATTAGATTCCAGTCTGTAACTCACACCCTGTTATCTGTTATTCCATATATAACCCACCCCGAACGCCTCGATTAGATTCTAGTCTGTAACTCACTCCCGGGTATCTGTTATTCCATATATAAACCATCCCAACCCCTCCCCGATTAGATACATAGAATAGCAGATACCCGGGAGTGAGTTACAGACTGGAATCTAATCGAGGGGTTCGGGGTGGTTTATATCTAGAATAACAGATACCCGGGAGTGAGTTACAGACTGAAATCTAATCGAGGGGTTCGGGGTGATTTAAATAGAGAATAACAGATACCCAGGAGTGAGTTACAGACTGCAATCTAATCGAGGGGTTCGGGGTGATTTATGTATAGAATAACAGATACCCGGGAGTGAGTTACAGACTGGAATCTAATCGAGGGGTTCGGGTGGTTTATATATAGAATAACAGATACCCGGGAGTGAGTTACAGACTGGAATCTGATCTAGGGGTTCGGGTGGTTTATATATAGAATAACAGATACCCGGGAGTGAGTTACAGACTGGAATCTAATCGAGGGGTTTGGGGTGGTTTATATATAGAACAACAGATACCCGGGAGTGAGTTACAGACTGGAATCTAATCAAGGCATTCTAATAAATCTAACAAAGAGTTGACGTGTGTGGTGTTTATGGATGGTACAGTACCTGGCTGTGCCACCTGATAACCAACAGGACACTGTGTGTGCATCTCGCACTCGGTACACTTCCGTCCCTGCAGACAGTGATATCCCTCGCGACATTGACACTCGGTTTTTCTTTGGCTGGTGCAGTTCCTGCTCATTTCCAGGCCCCTGCCTGTGGAAAGATGTGGGATGGAAGGTGACTAAATCATTGGTTCATGCTCCTGTCCCCTGTCCTGGGGCAAACTCTCACACACATAGCCGCTCCTCAACTCACACATAGCCGCTCCTCAACTCAGGGCAATTGGAGGGAATAATGGTGGCCAGCCCTACCCAGCATTTCTAACCCCTGTGTAAATACGCCCCACTCTCCATCAATGCCACAGCTCTCCTCATTCCTTAGCAACAGGGCACATGTCACGAGCCCAATACACAGGAGCAGGAGGAAGTCAATCAGCCCTTCTCAAGCCTGTTACGCAGGAAAAGGATGAGGCCCAATGAGCCTCTGTTGAGCCCTTACATCAGAACATAAGAGAGGCCATTCAGCCCTCTGAAGCCTGTTACACAGGACCAGGAGGGGCCCATGCAACCCCTGTTGAGCCCGTTACAGAGGAACAGGGGGAGGTTCATTCAGCCCCCGATGAGCCCATTAGAGAGGAGCAGGAGGAGGCCCATTCAGCCCCCGTTGAGCCCATTAGAGAGGAGCAGGAGGAGGCCCATTCAGCCCCCATTGAGCCCATTAGAGAGGAGGAGGAGGAGGCCCATTCAGGCCCGTTGCAGAGGAACAGGAGGAGGGCCATTTAGCCCCTTCGAGCATGTACGCATGAACAGGAGAAGGCCCATTCAGTGCGTCCAGGGGCTGGTTTAGCACAGTGTGCTAAACAGCTGGCTTGTAATGCAGAACAAGGCCAGCAGCTCGGATTCAATTCCTGTACCGGCCTCTCCGTACAGGTGCCAGAATGTGGCAACTCGGGGCTTTTCACAGCAACTTGATTGAAGCCTACTTGTGACATTAAGCAATTATTATTATTATTATTATTAAGCCTGTTACACAGGAAAAGGAGGAAGCCATGCAGCCCCTGTTGAGCCCTTTACAGGAACATGAGAAGGCCCCTTCAGCCCGTCTTGAGCCTGTTGCCGGAACAGGGGGAGGCCCATTCGCCCCTCTCGAACCTGTTACAGGAACATGAGGAGGGCCATTGAGCCCTTGTTGAGCGTATAATACAGGAGCAGGATGAGGCCCAATGAGCACATTGTTATACAGGAATAGTAGCTCGCCTATTCAACTCTCCTGCTGCATCTCATCTAATAAGTTCATTCACTCCTGATCCCAATCTAAATTCTATTTTCTCGGCTATGTCCCACATTAACCCCTACCCCATTCACACTAGGAAGTGAAGATGAATTCTAGGCCGAACGTACGGTGATCGCAGGGAGGGCACAGGTTGCATTTCCGGATATAATTCCAGTAGGCGGTGAACTCCCCTGGAGGACAAGATTCGCACTGCGTTGCTGACAGCATTGAACATCTCCTCAGGGCAAAGGATCCTGTCTCGAGGGAACCCAAAAACAATACATATTACTCACAGAATCACATCAGATTCAACAGGATCATCAATAGACAATAACTGGCAAACACCTTTCCTATTCATATACACTTTCCCCATCACTGACTCTACCCATCCACTTAATACCTTACACAATCACATGAACAATTTAACTGTACCATTGCCCCATTAAACACTCCCAGGATGGGGTTAGATACAGAATAAAGCTCCCTCTGAACTGTCCCTATCAAAGGCTCCGAGGACAGGTACGGCATGAGAGTAGATACAGACGAAAACTGTCTCTACACTGTCCCCACCAAACACTCCCAGGACAGGTACAGCACAGGGTTAGATACAGAGTAAAGCTCCCTCTTCACTGTCCCCATCGAACACTCCCAGGACAGGTACAACACGGGGTTAGATACAGAGTAAAGGTCCCGCTACACTGTCCCCATCAAACACTCCCAGGACAGGTACAACACGGGGTTAGATACAGAGTAAAGCTCCCTCTACACTGTCCCCATCAAACACTCCCAGGACAGGTACAGCACGGGGTTAGATACAGAGTAAAGCTCCCTCCACACTGTCCCCATCAAACACTCCCAGGACAGGTACAGCACGGGGTTAGATACAGAGTAAAGCTCCCTCTACACTGTCCCCATCAAACACTCCCAGGACAGGTATAGCACGGGGTTAGACACAGAGTAAAGTTCCCACCACCACATTGACCACATTGAAGTGCTTCCTACCTGGAGGACATTTTTCACAGCACTTTCTCAGCTCCTCATCGTAATATTGCCTTTCGCTGTCACAACTGCTACCCAATGGGGATAACGGGTTTGACCTGAACAGCTGGAGCTAGGGAGCAAGGGTGAGGGGTCAGAGAGCAAAACGTTCACAGGTCAGTAGCATTCATCAATCAAGGACTGAGAGGCGGATATAATTCCCAACCTGTCCAACAACCATTTAAATTATAGTACCGAACTCTGATTGTTTCCGCATGTAACAGGAAGCCTTGAGTGCCTCTCGAGCCTGTTACACAGGATCAAGAGGTGGCCCGTTCAGCCGCTTTTGAGCCTGTTACAGAAGGACAGGAAGAGGCCCATTCAGCTCCTTTCGAGCCTGTTACACAGGAATAGAGGAAGCCCATTTAGCCCCTCTCGAGCCTGTCATGCCATCGTACTACACCCCGGCTGATCTCTAGCTTAACTCCAGCTACCTTTGGTTCTGTAACCTCTAACACAGATCCACAATAATTTGCATGTGTGGGTCCTGGTGTAATAGCTCCAAGTTTTCTGTTGACATAAAACTAGTTGGGAATGTGAAGAGTGCGGGCGACTGAATGGGATGGCACATCAAGGGGACTTGGACAGGCCAAATGCGTGGGCAGGAACAGGTTGAATCTACTCGAATGCGGAATGAACCTTGGGGAGTTATCCATTTTGGTAGGAGATACAGAGAGGCAAAGTATTGATGAGGGCAATGCAATTGGTTAGGTCTATACAGACCTCAGCGAGTCTTTTCATAAGGTCTCTCCTGGCTGACTGGTCAAGAAAATGAGGGCCCTTGGCATTGAAGTGGCACATTGGATCTAAAATTGGCTGGGCGGCAGGAAGCAGAGTGTGATGTTGTACGAAGTAAATAATGGCATGATGGGAAAACTGGGTACAATGAAATAAAAACTGACTTCGCACGATCTAAAGCACAAATACAATCAGAGAAGGTCAAGTTGTTCCGAAGTGCCTGGGCTCTGTAAACTCTGATAAGACTAACTCGTCATAACCCAAAGCAGTCTAAATACGACAAGATAGGGTCAGGATAAGTCTCCGCCGATTCTTAAACATGCGATCAAAAGACAAGATAATTATATGAGACCCAGCGTCCTTAAGCAAGATGACACCTGTTTTATGATATTGCTTATGTTTGTACTTCTGATCAAATTCCTGACCAAGCTGTAGTTACGTAATCTTGATTCTGATAATGTATAAATGCTGAGCTGATTCTCTGTGAAAGCGCGGAACTGGAGAAGGAAATAGTAGTCTTGCTGACTGCTCCCTGACTTCAAGTTTCAGCCATTTCTGCATGCAGCTGTAATTCATAAATAAAGCTTTGTTTGTTTTCTTAACGAGCGTTGTTGAATCTTTCTACCACAGTCCAGAAGCGGGAAAAATATTGACTACAAGAGGGTGATGGTAGAGTGATATATCCGTAATTCCAAGTCTGTTTCCAGTGGGGTTCTGTTAGGCGTGGTGCTGGTGGCCTTGCAATTTTTGACATAGGCTAATGATTAGGACTTAAACATAGAGGGTATGACCAAGAAGTTCATGGTTGGCACGAAATGGGTGGCAGATAGTCATAGAATTCAACAGTATAGAAAGAGGCCCTTCAGCCCATCTGCACCTACCTATTCTAATCTCACTATTAGCACTTGGTCCGTCGCCTTGTATGCTCTGGCACTTTAGTGCTCATCTAAATACTCCTTCAATGTTGTGAGGGTTCCTGCCTTTCAGGCAGCAAGTTCCAGATTTCTATCACCCTCTGCGTAAAAATGTTTTTCCTCAAATCTCCTGTCCCTTACCTTAAATGCATGCCTCTTTGTTATAGACTCCTCTACGAAGGGGAAAGGTTTCTTCCGATTCACCTTATCTCTGTCCCTCATACTTTTATGCACCTCAATCAAGTACCCCCTCAGCGTTCTCTGTTCCACAGAATCAATCCCTGCCTAACCAGCCTCTCTTCATATCCGCAACGCTCCAGCAACACCTTGGTGAAACTTCTCTGCACCCTGTCCAGTGCAATCACATCCTTCCTATAGTGCACACAGTACTCCATCTGTGGCCAAACCAGTGTTTTGTACGGCTCCATCATAACCTCCCTACTCTCGGACTTCCGGTGGCGTTGCAAGCAGGTCAGCCGCATCACGAAGAGCGCCTGCCGGTGGCCGCTATTTGCGGTGCTTTTGGGGGTTTCCTCAATTCTCCACGCTCCCGCCGCCCCCCGCCCCCCCCCCCCCCCGATTATTGGCGGCCTTTGGGGCAATCCCGGGTAGCAAGAGGGGCTGGTTTGAAGACTGCCGAAGAGTCCCGCGCAGGTGTCGGGCGGCTGGTGCTGAGGCGTCGGGCCCAGCGCACGCGGAGGTCGGAGCAGTGGGGGCGGAACTAAATGGAGGTCGAGGCGGCAGGCCCGAAGCCAGGGCACGATGTAGGTGAGATGTCCCACATCGGATGGCTCCCGCCTAAAATGTGGAGAGAATATTGAAGTCCGGTGCCAGGGAAATTCTGGAGGAATACAAAAAAGAAAATAAGTTTTAAAGAAATTTGGTGAAAGTTTCTTTTTTCCCCTTTTGTTTTGAAGGAAGGGAAAAAGTTTTTTTTTGTTTTTTCTATTAAAAAAAAAGAAAAATAATAAGCCGTTAAAGGATGAGAAGAGCAGCGTCGAAGAAGGGAGTAAACGTGGGCTCGCCATTGAATTAGAGGACGAGCAAAAGTGCTGACAAGATGGCGGATGCTGGACCGCATGGTGGGGCCGCACTACTTACGGTGGAGAAGATGACCGAGGTGATGGCGGTGGAGCTGGAAAAGCAGTTTGCGAGGCACATGGAGGCTTTGAGGAAGGAGACGGCGGTCGCATTGAAGTCACTGGTGGAGGAGGCAACCACCCCGGTGAGGGTAGCTGTGGCAAAGACATCGGCCGAGGTGAGAGAGCAGGGCAAGAAGATGAAGGAAGTGGAGGAGGCCGTGTCGCAGCACAGCGACCAGTTCACCTCGATGGGGGACGAGCTGCGGAGGGTGGTGGAGGTCAACAGAGGACTCCGAGCAAAGCTCGAGGACTTGGAGAACCGCTCGAGGCGGCACAATCTGAGTATTGTGGGCTTACCCGAAGGGGCAAAGGGTCCAAGGCCAATAGAGTACTTTGCTAAGAAGTTGGCGGAGTTGATGGGGGAGGGTGAGAATCCCTCCCGGTACGAACTGGACCGCGCTCATCAGTCATTAAGGCCGAAGCCCAAAGTGAATGAGCCGCCAAGAGCAGTAATTATCTACTTCCATAAGTGCTGCATGAAGGAGAAAGTGTGAAGCTGGGCGAAGCAGAAGCACGAGAAGCAGTGGGATGGTGCTGGAGTTCGGATCTACCAGGACCTGATGGTGGAGTTGGCAAAAAGACGAGCGGCTCTCGGGCAAGTGAAGGAGGCAATGTACAAAAAGGAGGTGCGATTTGATATGGTATACCCCGCAAAGCTGAGGGTGACGTATGATGCCAAAGACATTTATTTTGAGACAGCGGAGGTGGCTGAGGCGTTTGTGAGGGCAGAAGGCTTGGGACAGACGTGAGGAGCGGAGCTGGAAGAGAGACTATGGATTGTGATTGGGGAGCTGGAAAATGTATAAATGCTATAACTTTCTTTTTCCTGACGTGTATTGTAATTTACTTCTCTTCACATTGTTACAGAGTTCAAGTTATTGGATGGGTTGATTAGCATACTGTGTTGCGATGGTTCTATCTTATTTTAGTGAATTGTGCAGGTTGGATTGTTATTGTTTTTTCTTTCTCTGGCTCTGGGTGGGACGGGACGGTATATCTTGGCGGGGGGAACCACCCGCACTAACTAACTAAAATCGGATAGCGAACGGAGGTGAGGTGAGAGGAGGGCTACGGACATTGGAGCCTGGTTAGCAGGTTTCGATGGGCCTACAAGGCGAACGGGGGGAGGGATTGATGCTGGGAAATGTTTTTTCGAGAGGAAATGTGGGGCGAGTTTTGCGGGAGGGGGAAGGGATTCAATGTTAATAATGGATAGGGGCAGGTCAGGCTTACGGGGCAGGGCCCGGTGGTATGATGATGGTGGATAAGAAGGGTGAGGGGGGTTTGTGAGAGACCACCAGTTAGGATGTTGCGTGAAACGTGAGGGGATGAGGAGGTCCGGTCAAGAGATCAAGGGTGCTTGCGCATCTTAAAAGTTTGACAGCCCATGTAGCAATGCTGCAGTAGACTCACTTTTTAAAATTAAAAAAAAAATGTAGAGTACCCAATTCATTTTTTCCAATTAAGGGGCAATTTAGAGTGGGCAATCCACCTAGCCTGCACATCTTTGGGTTGTGGGGCCGAAACCCACGCAAACACGGGGAGAATGTGCAAACTCCACACTGACAGTGACCCAGAGCCGGGATCGAATCTAGGACCTCGGCGCCGTGAGGCAGCAATGCTAACCACTGCGCCACTGTGCTGCCCACAGGAGACTCACTTGAGGGTGAAGGACCAGGTGAGACTTAAAAAGGGCTGGGTTAGTCAGGTGTTTCACTCTGGACTTGACGGCAGGGCTCGAGGGGTAGCGGTAATGGTCATCAAAAGAGAACGCTTCCAGATGGAGAAGGTGTTGGCAGATCAGAGGGATAGATATGTGATTGTGACAGTGGCGCTGGAGGGGAGGTTAGTGGCGCTGTTAAGTGTATACGGTCCCAATTGGACAATGTGGGATTCGCAAAGAAGGTGTTTGGAGCAATCCCCGACTTGGACACACACAAACTGATAGTGGGGGGGGGTCTGGAACTTGGTGCAGGAGCCAAGGTTGGACAGGTCACGGCCGCGCTCACTGGTCCCATCAGGTGTTGGCTGGGCTAATGGTGGAAATGGGAGGGGTGGACCCTTGGATGTTTCTGCACCTGAGGGAACGGGAGTACTCGTTTTTCTCAGCAGTCCATGAGGCATACTCGCGGATCGACTTTTTCATGGTGGGGAAGGCTTTGCTGGCTGGGGTTAAAGGGTCGGAATACTCGGCAATTGCAGTGTCAGATCATGCTCCGCAATGGGTGGATATGATACTGGAGAAGGGGTAGCGCAGAAATTAGTTATGGGTCTTTTGGGGGACCAAGTGTCCTGTGACAAAATTGAAAAGTTAACTAAGGAATATGTTGGTTTCAACTGCAAAGGTGAGGTGTCGAAGGCAGTTGTCTGGGAGGCTCTAAAGGCGGTGGTGAGGGGTGAGGTGATTTTGTTTAAGGCCAGGGTGGACAAAGAGGAGAGGTTGGAGTGGCAGAGGGTAATAGTTGAGATGTTGGAGGTAGATAGGAGTTATGCAGAAGGTGGGGACCCAGCGAAGCTGGAAAAGAGGAAGGAACTACAGGCGAGCTTTGACCGGCTGTCTACCAGGAAGGCGGTGATGGTAGGGATGTTTGAGGAGGTGAAAGGGAAACTTTGGGGCAGGCATCGATTTCACTGTTACTAAGAAATGATAATGATCCGACGAAGTGTGGGTCGTATAGGCCCATATCGCTTCTGAATGTGGACGCAAAGGTATTGGCGAAGGTACTGGCGGGTAGGCTGGAGAAGTACCTCCCAAAGGTAATAGGTGAAGATCAGACGGGGTTCGTGAGAGGGAGGCAGCTATTTTCAAATGTTAGAAGGGTAGTGAACGTCGTAATGGCACCGGCAGAGGGGAAGGAAGCAGAAGTGATAGTGGCACTGGACGCTGAGGAGGCGTTTGACCGGATAGAATGGGGGTACTTGATGGGAGTTCTGGAGCGGTTTGGGATTGGACCAAGATTTGTGAACTGGGTAAAGCTACTATATAAGGAGCCGAAGGCGAGTGTCCGTACAAACAACATCAGCTCGAGATACTTTTCTCTCCACCGTGGGACTAGGCAGGGATGTCCTATGTCCCCCCTGCTGTTTGCACTCACGAATGAGCCATTGGCCATCGCATTAAGAAGTTCGGTGGCATGGAAAGGAATAGTGCGGGGGGGGTGGGGATAGAGCATAGGGTGTCCTTATATGCCGATGATTTGCTGTTATACGTGTCGGAACTGAGTGTGTCGATAGGGGGAATATTGGAGCTGCTTCGAGTGTTTGGGTCTTTCCCGGGGTACAAACTAAATCTGGACAAGAGTGAGTATTTTGTGGTGTCTTGGCCGGGGGTGGGGGCAGGGGGCAGGGGTGGGGAGACTGCCATTCTGCAGGACAGGGACTCACTTTAGGTACCTGGGCGTCCAGGTTGCCCGGGAGTGGGTGGGGTGGGGGTGGGGGGGGGGGGGGGGGGGTCCGCAGGTACAACATTTCTAGTTTGGTGGGGACAGTGAAAGCTGATCTGGTAAGGTGGGATGGTCTCCCTCTGTCACTGGCAGGCCGGGTACAGGTGGTTAAAATGACGTGCTGCCCCGATTTCTGTTTATTTTTCAATGCCAGCTGATTTCCTGCCAAAGGCTTTTTTCAGAGAGATTGAGGGAAGGATAACTTTGTTCATATGGGGAGGGAAGGTGGCCAGAGTTAGAAAGGTGCTGCTACAGAGGGGAAGGCAGGCAGGTGGTTTGGGTCTCCCGAACCTGATGTATTACTACTGGGCGGCGAATGTGGAGAAGGTGCGGAGCTGGATCAGAGGGGTTGATTTCCAGTGGGTCAGAATGGAGGAGAGTTTGTGCAGGGGGTCGGGGTTGAAAGCACTAGCAACAGCGCCACTCTGATAGCCCCGGGGAAGCACTCTGGGAGTCCGGTAATAATAGCTTCATTGAGAACTTGGAGGCAGTTTCGCCAACACTTCGGGTTGGGGGCAGGGTCAAGGGAAATGCCGGTGAAGTGAAAATGAAAATCGTTTACTGTCACGAGTAGGCTTCAATGAAGTTACTATGAAAAGCCCCTAGTCGCCACATTCCGGCGCCTGTCCGGGGAGGCTGATAGGGGAATCGAACTGTGCTGTTGGCCTGCTTGGTCTGCTTTAAAAGCCAGCGATTTAGCCCAGTGAGCCGATTCTTTGAAGGAGT